>NC_092860.1:1978491-1979978 GCF_032062135.1 Pyxicephalus adspersus
AGAGGAGAGGAGACACACGCAGGATCGGGTATCGGGTGAGTATCTTATTTTAATTATTTTATAACACATTTGTCGTATAGGACGCACCAACTTTCCCCCCCAGTTTTGGGGAAGAAAAAGTGCGTCTTATACGGCAAAAAATACGGTAATACCTTGTAGCAGTGTAAACCTTTTCCTTTTTGCTTTGTTGAAATTGAGCTGTCTGTGAATAGATATTTTGGTCTTAAAAATTCCCAGGTGGAAATCAGTTACTGCCATTGAAACACATGGACCTGGAAGATTTCCACGAAGGACTGTTTGAGGGAATGTGTCATTCCCTGTTTTTTATAAAGACCTATAGCAGCCTATGATAGTTTTATTTGTAATATTCAAGCACTCTCTATACCATATAAATGCTGGCTGGTAGAGTCCACTTTTTTCTGTACTTGGACTGTCTTTACTTTTTATATGTACCGTATTTAGAATAAGCTGCAATGCCTAATAATTCATGCCCCATTCTCTATACTTTTCCACTTAATGGCTGACCTTCCATGTTGCCTTTTTTCACACCTGAGCACCTATCTACTGTATGGTCCTATTCACTAGTAACACTTAATGTAATAATGACAATAATGTAACAATCCTGTTTTCTCAGGGTTTTTAAGACATGAGGACCCATTAGTACATAAAGGGAAGTAATTTTATTTTTCATAAATCTATTATAAATAATGAAACATAAATAACTTATTGTATGCCTGCATTAAAACAAGTTTGATTATGTAATGGAAGAGCAGCTGTAGCAAGGTAGGAAAGAGGAATGACAGGGGCAGTTCTTAATGTAGTTGCTTATCTAAAATTAAAACAGTTCTTATATGTGCCACTAGATGGTGACATTTCTCAAAGATAAAATGCAATTACATGAGCAAATCAATCATTCTGAAGTTTCATCACTTTTAAAAAAGTATTCTGCAGGAGATCCACCCAGCACTTTACAAGTTCCTATTGGTTAAGAGTTTACATCCCTGTGGAAGGGGTATACATGCTTGCATGTAACTGCAGTACACTCTTACTATGTTTCAGACAGCAAAAGATAAAAGATCCCTGACTTAAACCAACATTTTCCCCAGCAAGTAAACATAAGACATCCAATAAACCAAAGACTGTGAGTTATCCTAATCCATTGATAGAAGGGCAAGCTCCAGAGCCAACATTAGGAGCAATCTAATTCTAAGGTCCTGTGGGCTAATAACACAGTTTTGTCAGGTTTCCCTTCACCAACTACCCCCCCATATGGAATGCAGAACTTGTGTAGAGTGTCTACGTCAGTGGAAAAATGGAAAACTGAAAAGTTTGAAATTTGTTGTACCTATGGTATGGGGAGAGCCCAGAAATCATCATAATGATTGTTATTTGTGTGCTGGGAATGTAAAAGAATCGTTACAAGAAACACAAGTGGGAGTACGGTGATATGGAATCAGTAAGACGACCTGTGCCGCATGGTGCTGATG
>NC_092860.1:1980803-1999384 GCF_032062135.1 Pyxicephalus adspersus
TTGTTAGAGCTCTGAACAAGGACGGTGATTGCTGCAAATACATTTGTAGATTCTTCCCTGGATTGAGTAGTGAAATATAAAAGCAGGAATCTTTGATGGAGCCCAGAAACTGATAAATAATGGAAATGTCACAAGTTACATGACTGATACTGAAGCTTCTGCCTGGCACAGCTATGTCATGGTTGGCAGGAACTTCTTGGGGAACCATAAAGCACAAAATTAGGAAGAACTGCTACAAAACTTGCGTGCTACTATGAGCATAAAGGAAAACTGTCTCCATAGCCATTGGCAATAATTTCCAGAAAACCTTGGTGATATCAGTGAGGAACAAGGGGAGAGGATCCATCAAGATATAAAGGTGATGGAAGAAAGGAATCAGATGGGATAGACACATGATGGCAGACTACTGCTGGAGCCGTCCTGATCATCAGCATAAAGGAAATCATACAAACTGAGTTTTTCAATGATTTCTTTGTGATTAGTTATGTAAATATATTGAATATAGAATATATTGACATTAAGTATTTCAAAAATTTAATTTTAGATACGTAGGCATATCTAGTTTAATTTTGCTTAATTTTCATATTTTTTTGTTTTCTTAGAGGTTATTGTTGAGGTCATTATTTCAAAAACTAGAGCCAATCTAGCAAAACCAATATGTGCATCAAACATAATCTAAAATTACTTTAATTTGTTTAGCAAAAAAATGTTGACCAATGTTATCATTCTGTAGCCTCAAGACAAAGACTGGAAGGGCTATTTAATCTCTATGATACACAGGACATAAGCACTGGATGCAGCTCTGAATTTCTGACATGATCCACAGGTATTTGTTTGCACGTTCCTGATAGATATAACATTTTCAGTGGTTTATTTTACAGGCCGTAAGGGAGCAAATTGAGCAAGTTCATTGTTAGGGTTTTACATACTGTAAATGGTAAATAATCTTGTTGCTGTCCCCTCGCATGGATAAAGAACAAGTTTGCTTTAAATGTAACCTTCCAGGAAAAAGCTGTGCAGTTGCAGATATATAATCCAATAGAATCCAATATAAGTATGCAACGTTTTTTCTTTTTAATAAGAAATCTATAAACCTTCTCTTTGCATTTTCACAACATTTTGCATTGCACTTCACAAGTGTGTGCATGTAGCTCCAGAAACAGCTGGGAACAGAGCTGTTGTTAATCTCATGGGTGCATTGCTAGGGTGAAATAATCCCACATTTCCAAGGTGACAATGAAACACCTGTAGAAAGAGAAGATTGAGGAGTGTTGTCACCTAAGTACAAAAAGTTAGGGAGCTGGAATGATCTTCAGGTTGTAACCAAAAGAAATACATGGGCCATTTGGACAGGAATGAGCACACTGGAAATGAGGCACAATGAGGTTTTATTCATTCCGCTCTTAAGATTTAAATTTAATGTAGCTGCAGACACAGTTGCTTGCAGGAACTTCTGCTGAGCTTTAGATCCCCTTCTGCCCACCAGATCCCACATAACTAGTCATGAAACACTCCAGTTATGTCAATGCCTGTTTTGTTGCTGCATTACCATTTGCAGGTGTCTTCTGTACCCCCAGCTTGGTCAGTGATGGGAGAAGCAGAGGACAGATGAGTTCATCCCTTTGTCACTTGCTTTTCTCTTCTATCAGAATTCTTCTTTACTGCAGCACAAATGATTGGCTCTTTGTGATCCTTCTACCTTTTACAGGCTGTGCTCTGCTGTACAGGAACGGCAATATGCAAACTATATTCAGACATGTACACAGCCTTCATTACAAATACAACTTTCATTTCTCATTATTAAATACAGAGCTGGATTATTTAGTTTTCCTTTATATCTGCCTGAAACTCAGCTTTAAAGCATGCAACTTCAGAAGCTCACCCGTTTCCTATTTGCAGCTTATAGAGCAGAAAACATTGCCACAAGCCACATTATAACTTTTAGCTAGCATATGACAACTCATTATAAATACTTCTAGTAATTACATTGACTAAGCTAACAAATGACTCCACAACTTTCAAGATCATACAATTGCACTAAAGCCTAGGAATATGCTCTTTGAAAGCCCAGAACAGTTAATCTTTGTTTTAAAGGCCATTTATCAGGCATCTGTTAAATAAATAACAATTATGATTAAATCACGTCAATAGCTTTCAGATAACCTGGGACAGGAAATAGGGGACGTTCTTAATAAATGAGTTGATTGCTGGACAGTGATTCCAGATGTTTTCCCTGTGGCGAAGATCTTTGGATTATGGGTCTAAGAAGTGGATGAATAATTCGAGGGGAGTGAAGATGTAATTTTTTTTATAACCACTAGAGAGCAGCAAAGCAAGAAGGAGAAGTAGCAATAGACTCTAATACTCTTAGATTGTAAGCTCTTTGGGGCAGTGTCCTCTGCTCCTTCTGTCACTGTGTCTGTCCTTCATTTGCAACTCTAATTTAATGTACAGTGATGTGTAATGTTGGAGCTATATAAATACTGTTTATTATAATAATAATATTAGTAATAATAATAACAATAATAATACAACAGTTTTGTAAATTGTTAGGTTTTGTATAAAGTATGTAAAAGTTAGACTACCTGTCCAGTGTTTATGGCTGCTTATGCTGCCTCTGGAAACATTGAACCCCTTTATGTATCCTGTGAGCATAGTCGCTAAACAGAAAGTGAAGGGAAATCAAACATTTTGGGCTCTATTTGAGGTGTAAAACAGGGAATCTTCCATACTTTTCAAAAGCAGTAATTGATTCCCACCAGGCATTGTTGGAGGGATTCCAGATTCCCTGTTTTATAAAATGTGCCCTTGGAGCCCATTTGAGCAATAAGTGAGGTCAATTGCTTTCCAATAGGGACAACTCTCTGGGATGCAAAACTTTGGTAAATTTGGACAGATTTCCCTCTTGCATATATACAACAGGAAGTGAAGGGAGATCCCCCTACTGTGGTAAACAGAGAAATAAATAACCCGATGGGGGCTTTACCCTTTGGCGCTCTTTTGGCTGTACATACTTTAATGAATTACAAAATCTGAATACAAGAAGATAAAAATATGGAATCTGGCACTGCTGACTTTTTTGGTAAATGCATGTTCTTTATTTTAATATGATTATTTGGAGAATCACTGACAAAAGCAGGTGTATAAAAGGTTATGGCATTTTTGGCAAAATGAACATGTGTGTTCTATACTTGCTAAAAATGAAGCCAGCCAAAAAAAAAAAGGAATGCAACCACCACATCTAAGGACTGGAGAATAGACATGTGCCACAAATTTAGATCTTGAATATACCTTAAATTTACAAACCTGTACTTACAATGTGCAAAGTCTGACCTCTCCCTTGAAATCTCTGTCTAAATGGCATTTAGATCCAGTGGATTTAAAATTAAGCTGACCACCTTTGCCTAGGGTTGTCTGCTTGCAAATTCAATCTTCCTAAGACCATCTACTTCTCATTTACTTCTCCGGACTGACATCATGATGATATTTGTGTAACTTTTCCTAATAAACCAGACAATTGCTGGAAAGAAGAACTAAGATAGCGCCCTCCCCCATACTCCGCACCACCACCTAGACCACCAGCTATGCTATGCACCACACAAAAGCCCAGGAATGATGTAAGTAAGAAAAGTGATGACAAAAACAAGGTTTTATCCACAAATATAATAAATATATTATTATCCATTAAGATGAACCTTGCAACATATATGGTATTATAAAAATAATATTTCATACAGATACGTATACCATACATAATAGGTGCATATATGTGAAGATATGTAAAAGTCTAAAGCTGCATACACACTTCCAATTATTATCGTTATTCGTTATTATCGTTATTATTATTATCGTTTGTAAACGAACGACGAACGATCCTGCACGATATCTGCGAACGATCGTACACCACCGACCCTGTACATACAGATAACGACACGATCGTTCAAAGGTGTGTATATATATATATACATATATATATATATATATATATATATATATTCATATATATACATATATATATATATATATATATATATATATGTATATGTATATATATACACACACACACTCATATACACAATACAGCCTGTATCGAACGTTTGTTCATCGCGCATGCTCAGAACATGCACGATCACTGAACGACCGTACACACTATAGGTGAACGATCGCCGTCCAATCCGATCCGCCGGTCCAGTCGTTCATTTCCAACGACTATCCTCGTTCGTCGGCGTCGTTGGTTACCTTTTTTTACGAACCATTTTTGGCCAATTGGTCGTTCGTCGTTCGTCGTTCATTTCCACGATAAAAATTGGACGTGTGTACGCAGCTTAACATTTTCATGTACTTAATACCTGCCAAAGAGATCGCTGTACTCCTCCTGATCGTGCCTTCATCCGCATTTGTATTTAAATCTGCATGTATTCCTACATTCTTCCCCACTGCAAGATTTCTATTGTTTCCAAATATTTCTATAGAATATTTCAAATAGGTAGGATTTTTATTGCAGAAATGACAGGTTTTGTAAAATAAATAATTGCAATCAGACAGAAAATGCTGAAATGATATCCCCTGTTCCTTCTGCAGTAAAGGTCTTGCCCAGTAACAATATTGTATTTGTAATGTTTAGCTATACTTTAACTCTTTGTTTAGGGGAAACTCATATTTTAGATTTCCCATTTCTTTTTTTGGTTACAATGGTCACCAGTACAAATTGATGAGGGAAATAAAATATTAGATGGTATACCCATTTCATACTATATTCCAAATAAATGATTTTGCCTAGAGAAAAACTTGGAATGATAAGTGTACTATAAGTGGTTTCACCTGTCCAAATTCTTGCTGGAACAATACTGTGCAGACCATGGGAAGCCAAAGAGCTGCAAATGCAGGTTCTACATATCTGTGCTTTCATTTATCATTATTTCCATATCATTTATAGAAAAGTAAGAAACCAGCTAGGAGATTTTGCACACTTCTATGACTGCTGTGATATTTATTCCGGAATTATTTTCTCTGATTAGTTACTGCTAAGGTATTTCAGTGGTGTTTGACTTTTTGTCTGCTGCAACCAGATAAATAATAAAATGATTTAGGACAAGTACTACTGTATACTACTGCAGATTTGTTTTTTTTTTGTTATTGTTTACAATGCTAAGAATAACTTCTATACAAGTTAGCACTAAATATGCATTTGAGGGGGTCCCTTAGTAAACCACACATCATTAAAATATGAAATCTTAGAATTTGAAGCCTGCACAGCTGTTATGACATTTGGTCCAACAATCATATGTTCCTGAAGGATATAGACTGTTTATTCAATGTTGGATCTCCTTTACAACTGAAGCTATAAACCAGGCTGCAAAGGTCATACAGACTAAACCATACACATGACAATTCAGAGATTTCTATCTCAGTGATACAAATCAAATAGTAGATCCAGGCTAGGATTCATAATATAATATACAGATGTTAGAAACTGCTTGCTGGGGAGCACAGCTGTGAAGAATATACAGCTGTGTAGTCTGACTGCAGGAAGTTCTTATTTCAAGGTCATCTACAGCTTTTCTAATATTTCACAAAGCTGGAAATAAAAAAAAAACACACCCAATTTAAAATTGAAATAAAGGGGATACTATAACGGGGGTTATTGACTTAAAGTGAATCAAGACAAGCTAAACAAGTACATTTTTTATTTTAAATGCAGAAAAAAAAAAAGTGCAGCCCGCGGCGATCAAGACAAAATGTATGCACAGAGCCGGGATACTTATATCACACATCCCGGGATGCTCCTGGCTGCGCAGAAGGAACCTTTTCTTTAATGGGAAAAAAAAGATAGTAATAGTCACAATCTCTTTGTTTCCCTCATCTACATTACCCAAACTCACGCTTGCGCAGTGCAAGAACGGGTGACGTACGAAGAAGAAGGAAAAAGTTCAAAGAAGATGAAAGCGCCCAATGCTGGCCGAAGGAGGATACTGGAGAAAACTCTGGATGGATTGACTTATCTGCAACATTAAAGGTAAGTGTGTTTTTTTATTCTTAGTTTAGTTCCGCTTAGGGGGCTGTTCATTACCGAAGATGAATTATCACTTTGCAAGGGATAATTCTCATAGCTGATAGAGATAGTTGATAGTGATAGTTCACTTGCCAAAAATACCCAACCATGTGCAAGGAAATTTAAAAAAGCAAGATTGGTTACTTGACGTCAGCAGAACTTCACCTCACTCTTTATGCTAAGTAATACCGTATTTTTTGCCGTATAAGACGCACTTTTTCTTCCCCAAAACTGGGGGGGAAAAGTTGGTGCATCTTATATGACAAATACCGTGTTAAAAAATAATTAAAATAAGATACTCACCCGATACCCGATCCTGCGTGCGTCTCCTCGATGCTGGCTGCACCATGTGTCTCCTCCTGGCTGCAGTGCAGAGTGAAAGAAGCCGGCACACGCGCCCCCGCGATTCTGAACCTGGAAGCACGTCGGAAGCAAGCTGATCCCTGCCCTAACGCAGTTACCCAGCCATACAGTGGAAAAAAAGGTAAGTCAACGGCACAGAGTGATCAGAAGGGGAATTTGAATGGCACAGAGTGATCAGAAGGGGAATTTGAACGGAACAGAGTGATCAGAAGGGGAATTTGAATGGCACAGAGTGATCAGAAAGGGACAATCAATGGCACATGAGTGATCAGAAGGGGAATACGGTATGAATGGCACATGAGTGATCAGAAGGGGAATATGAATGGCACATGAGTGATCAGAAGGGGAATACGGTATGAATGGCGCATGAGTGATCAGAAGGGGAATAATCTTTCAGAATCTTTTTTTTCTAGATTTTCCTCTTATATTCCGGAGCGTCTTATACGGCGAAAAATACGGTATATTCCTTGCACGGGTATAGTTCAGATTGTGAACAGCCTGTATTTAAACTCAACCCTTTTATATCGGTTTGTTCTGTAACACTGCACACTTTAGCTAGCTTAGCATTGTGTGTATAAATACAAAAGGGGTGAGGGCTTGGATGACCTTATCAGTGTTTAACATCAAATCCCTGAACATAGCATGGTCACCAAAATTGGTAGGAAAAAATCATATCACTTTTTTCCATAAATGAATGAATGGAGTAATGAAGGTAATAGCCATTTTTTTAACACAGCTGTCAATTAAAAAGCTATTTACTATTGTCTCTGAAATTTTCAGAAGGTCAAGAGGACCTATATGAACATGTAAAAAACAAAATAGGTATGGGATCAATGTTTTTAGAGCAGTTAATTAGCTAAAGATTTTCACTAAAATACTAAAATGGCTACAAATACAAAAGATTTTAGACTTTTGTCAATCAGAAACATTTTTTTAAATGTGACTCTTTCATCTATTCACAAATTCCACTGCAGTCTAACCTGTATTGCACTGGTTAGAGAGATAGGTGAAGCTGTAAAGAAAACAGTGTAAGTAAAGGACACATTCATAACACAGCTGCCCTAAAGAACTGTGTGGAGTCCCCTCTAATATTAAAACCAGTCCCTTTAACAGGCTTGGGACATACCCATTACAGGTCCCCTGTGACCTAGATTGCCAAAGAAGGGGAGGGGCAAAAAGGATTTAACCACTTTCTTTTGGAAAAACAATGCCCTGTTGTAGTCTGGTACATTTTTTTTTTACTAGTTTCATGCTTCTATATGTTCCCCTGATCCCCACTGCAATTTTGGTGACAATACTGGGGCTTTACTATAAAGTAGCGTGATCTGCTGGTGGAAGAAGGCATGAGGTGCTACTGCAAAAATAAAATGCAGAAGACAACAGCCCGGATTAGATTGGAACCATATACATCAAAATGGCTCCGAGAAGGATTATTAAAATCAAAATTCAAAACGAACTCTCAAAAGGTGTGATCAGCATGAAAAACGCTGGGGGGCCCCGTCTTTTCTTGTTTATTTATATTCTGCAATAGCTAGCAATAAACATTTATATACTTTATCTATACTTTGCTTTATGGAAAACTGTCATGCTTTTTTTATTATATTTTTCTTTTGTAAAATGTTTCCACAGGTCCTCTAGAACAGTGATTTTTAACCACTGTGCCGCGGCACACTAGTGTGTGGTGAGAGATCTTCCGGTGTATCGTGGGAAATTATACAATTCCATTGTCCAGTGTCTGTGCTGTAACGACTGGCAGAGTAATGTATTACTCTTCCATGTCAGTGGGTGGCGGTAGGGAGCTTAATTGCCTTGTTTATTCTTAGGGACAAGAGAATTAGCTAAAGCGTGTCATTTTGTAACATTTTTGATTTGTGGTGTGCTCCAGGATTTTTCAATGTAAAAAATGTGCCGTGGCTCAAAAAAGGTTGAAAAACACTGGTCTAGACATCTCCAGAAATTTTGATGACAGTGCTATGTTCAGAGACAAACTCAAATAAAAAATGCTCCTAGGCATGAGGTATATCTCCTGTTTGACTGTCTATATCTGTGTGTCATTTGCAACCCCTATTTAATGTACAGTGCTGCAGAATATGTTGGCATTTTATAAATCCTGTTTATTATTATTGGTATTTTTAATAATAATAATAATAATAATAATGTGACAAAGTAATAAAAGAAAATGGGTTTAGGTACTGTGGCATATGTGTACCCATCCTACTGTCAGCACACTACGACCATGCTACAATAGGTGCACTACAGCTTTTAGGATCAGGGGATCCATAGTCCAAGATTGGGGGGCGAGAGTTTTGCCCTGCTACCTAAAACTGGATATTGCAAACTTTACCTTTCATAAACTTTACGTTGTGCCATCCCAGCACACAATTGTCCTAACTGACTCTAGTTATACAAAGGATAGTTCTCGAGACTGCAAGAATTTACAAATATCCCCACTATGGCTACACTGGGCTGAGAAAGGGGAAACTCAGGGAGATAAAATAGGCTGAAGGTCAGTAACCATTTACCAACCTTTATGGATGTCAAGGTGAAATTACAAGCAAGGGCAAATCCAAAAAATATTAGACAGCCAGATGAGAGATCTAAAAGATTAGGCAAGGGTCCAGACAATGAAAAGTGAGGTGGAAGCAATGTCAATAGGTAACAATTAACAAATTGTCCCCTGAGCAGCAAGGGAAAGGTGGTCTGGCCCTCAAAGAAATGTTTTTTGGCCTTTGGAAAATCAGGGTTCAGAGGGAAAGCTCAGTGTATGATATAAACATGGCTCCAACCCCCTCGGAGGATCACATTGGTATCATAGCCACTGGAGGTAATATTGGGAATTCCCAGCCCATACAGAAGGATGTATTGCATTGGGAAAGCCATGCCGCTGGATGTTTGGCGTGCCTGCTCACCTGGGCTCGTCACAGCACCAGCAATGACAAAAAGGCAAAAAAAAAAAATGACTGACTATTTGGCGGTGTAATTAGGCTGCTCTGACAAAACTCACTCCAGTCTAATCTCGAGCTAATGTTTGCCCTTTGCAAATGACCACACAGTATGTTCCAGGCTGATCAATGTCTAGGCTCTGACGCAAATTGAAGGATCTGCATTGTGCTTTTTCTAAAGCAAAAAAAAAGGCATTTCAGTCCTGAAAAAAAGGAGGAAACCCCTTTTCCTGTAGAAGTGACGTTAAGCTGTCAATAAGCCATTGTATTCACACTCTTAAAAGCAATTAATGTTTGATTCTGAAAATTCTACCCCTGCATGCGTACATTAAGCGTCTACTGATTTTTATCTCTCCGTCAGTTTTTTTTCCCAGCAAAGCTTCGGTGCCAGCAAGTCCAGAAGAAGGGTGGGTGGAAGAGGAGCACAAAACAGAGTAAACAAATAGGATTACACAGAGGATATTTACAATTGCTGCCCATACTTCCAATTTCCTCACTAGACAATGTTCTGTAAGAAAGCAATAGACTTCAAGAATTGGGAAAATATATTGTTTTGCTTGCAGCGGGGATTCTTGAAATTCATTTGCTTTGGGTGTTTATTTTTGCAGGCATTTTCATTTTCTTAAACTGTTCAGGCTAGGCTGTAGACAACACTGAAAACGGGAGGCTTATTCGGAAGGAAAAAACTATAATTGTCTATGCATTGTCGCACAAATGCAACCTAAACCCAAATTAATTTTAATATTAGAAACTCATTTAGGTATTTAGGTTGGCAAAGTTGATTACTGAGAAATAAGTTTAATTTGGGCAACCTTTAATACATGCACCTTGCAGCTTTTTTGCTGCTTAAAAATAGATACTTGCTTTCTATTTGTTCTTTGTGTTGTGCAAACTACAGGACAATATAGCACAAGTTAGAAATAATTTATTGGACTATAACAGCTGAAAACTGTTGCCTTGGATTACTGTATTCTGCATTCCATCTTTCCACTGTAATTCTGATTAAACCAACATCAATAATTTGGCTATGACTGGTTTCAATGCCAAACAGCTATGCTTGTTGATTGTTTGTGGGAAGATTAAAAACAGGAAAAATATAAATGATAATAAAAATGAATAGCCCAATTAAGGATAAAATACCAAAACAAGCTTTTGCTGCAATATTCTCTTAATCTCCAGCTGCTAGAATTTCTCAGTCTGATTAACAATATTATTCAACCCAATTGCTGAGAACATCTCTCTGTCACTCTCATTTTTCCTCATATCAACATACTTCTTGTCAGAATATTAATTTATTGGCTCATTGTGTTACTTTTGTCTTTTGTGCCGAAGCCATGGTGTACAAGAACTGCAAAAGGCAGATGCTGATGTCAGCATCAGATTTAAGCAGATGTCAGATTTAAGTATTTACACTGCCTGCTTTAAAAAATATATTAATTAGTCTTTTAATGATTTTACAGCTGCAATTATATATATCATCTAGTGTTCAACGTTAGCAAGAACCCTGCAAGAAAACTGCAAAAAATACCAATAATTAAAATTACCTATTCAGAGGAACATCTTTGCTCTGCTGGGCACCACTGATTTTCTGACATTTGACTGTGAATGCCTGGTCTCTGGCTGCACACTGTGATTTTTATCTACAGGGACAGAGATCAGTTTATTCTTTAAATACTACACTATCATTTTCTTTTGTCTTTTGGCGTTTAGAACCAATTTTTATATTAGTGATTATTAGTAGATGTTGTACTTAGTTTGGAGTCCATTGACCCCCAATGAGAGAATGAAGGTCCAGGACTATACCATTACAGTAATTTTTATAATTTATTTATTTTTTTAGTTTATTTTATATTTTTATTCAAAATATTATTTGACTCCACAGTTGCCAACTCCAGCTTCCTCTACAATTCCACCTCTTATTCTGATATAGGATTTATGCCGTTTTCTGGTCTTATCTGCATTTTTTCTTACATGAACTATTCGAATCAGCAGCTATTCGAATAGGAAGATATTGTTCGGGTGATCAAATCCCAAATTCGAACACCGTTAAAGTCAATGGTGGGAGAACTTGGGTTATTTTTAGGGACTGTGAAGAACTGCAAGAGCAATCAGGGGAGCAGAGCTGACAGCTACGCTCCCCTGATTGCTCTTGCAGCCCCTTACTATTTGTATGTGTTTTTAGATAAGTTTCTCTATCCAAGAACACAGGGAGTCCTGTGTTCCTGGATAGAGAAACTCTATCTAGGAATAGGGATAGTGCTCCCTGATTGGCTGAGGAAAGCTTTCCTTGTCCAATCAGAGAGCACTGAAGGTTTTGAATGGGGAGACTTGTCCCCATTTAACCTCTAGCGCAGCGAATCGCACACTGTTCTCAATAAATGCTACCACGGCTGCATTCATTGAGAAGATCCCCGGGGCACTAGAGGCTAAATGGGGAAAAGTTTCCCTATTCATTCACCTCTAGTGCTCTGTGAATGACTGGGGAAAGGAAAATCCTGATGACGCTTGAGCTGTCATCAGGGTTTACCTTTCCTCAGCCTATCACAGACCACTAGAAGTGATGAATGGGGAAACTTGTCCCCGTTTAACCTCTAGTGCCTTGGGATCCCACACTGACAGGAGGATTGCCGTGGGAATCATCCCTTAATTGTGGGATAACCTGTAAAAAAATAAAAGTTAGTTACACAAATCACATACAATAAATCACTTTAACATTAATTTTTTTTTTAACACATTTTTTTTTGCAGACAGATTTGCGCCGTCGAATCCCGTGTTTTTTGTGTCGCGCCTTTCTGAATTCGAACAGCCATATTCTGTTTAAACATAAGGACAACCTGAATTCGAACACCAACACTAATGATGACCTCCTATTTCTGACCTGGTTGTCTTTGAGAGAACACCACAACCAAGATACTTTCCAGGATCTTCTTCAGGTTTTTAGGTTGGACATTCTGCTTCTGTGCCCCTTTTCATTCCCTGAAGCAAGTGTTTTAGGAAAAGCATCATATATGTTGTAGGTTGCATATCTCTCTAACATCTGCCATAATCTAAAATATCAAATTTGGATGATCAGCTTTTAACCTGTATACCCGAAAATGTGGAACAAAAACTCTTCAAGCAGTCCATAATGTTTCTGGAAAGGCAGAAAACACATTGAAGGATGACAATTACATTAGGTCAGAGTTTACAAGCCTGTGACTGATTGGGTTGATGGAAGTTTAACTTTTTATGGAGGATAAACCAGCCATCATAACTCAACAGGCTCAACATGTCAGCCATTGGCCATGTTCCAAGAGTTTTAAATCTTGGCCCTGAAACTCGGGTTACATCTACAGATGACCAAGTATCTAAGTCACGATTCTAAATATCTTAGCATAGAAAACAGCTTTATCTATTGATTAAGTGAGCACAGCTTGATCTGACAACACAACGTTACACTTGGTCATTTATTTAAAGTATCTTTTCCAAGGTCTACATTCAAGTAGAACACCCATTCAGGCTCTTCACTGTTTTAAGCACTGTGAATTCTTGAATGTTCTGTATTTCAATGCATATTGTCATTTGGTTTTACAAAACAGCAGTTCCTGGAAACAAAGTTTATCTGTGAATTGAATTTTAATGGTATTCAGATAAAAACAGAAACTTCACTCCATTTACCTAAAAGCTGAACTAACATCTAGATAAAAAAGTTTTGTAGCAAAAAGCGACTTTGCATGTCTATCCTTCTGAAAAACACTTTCCCTGCTTGCTACTATTTGCTTAACTTATTGTACACTGATTGCTATGGATGCGCAGCTCAATGTACTATCCTGACATAAATGCCTGCAAATATAGAAGATTCTGAGGACCCTGGACCCCTAAAAACAAGGCATAGCTAGCTACAGAGAAACGAGAGGTTGTGGAGATCAGAAAAGGTGTGCCATGTAGGCAGTTTTATGATCACACAATCCCTGGAATCCCAGGAAATCCCTTTCCAAAGTATAAGGAATACCCTTTCCCTTCGTCAAGTGCCTCCACTGTAAGATATGAAGATTGGACAGCTGTAAATGATGCATTTCCCATCATTCTATTTCTCAGTGACAATGGTCACCAATACAAATAAAGGTGGTGAATATCCTCAATAGGGACATTGGAAAAAAAACTGAAAGGCCATCCCTTCCCCACTCTATCCAGAATGTAAAGAAATAATTTTTTTGGAGACAGGACCACCTTCTGTGCCCCATTCTAGGTAAAACTCCTGGGCCCCTTCCCCATATCTAAAAGCTCCAGCATTGCAAAAATCAAATCTCTTTTTATTGGGGACTGGTAAAAAAAATACCCCGTGTGTCCTCCCTGATGGTGGCCTTACCTAGAGATGTTTCTTTTATTTTTTTTCTTGGACTTGGTTGAAAATTCACATAATACAATTCTCAGATTTTACTGCAGTTGGAAAGAGTTAAAAAGCAAAACTAGAAAACCCAAAAACAGGCCCATTGCCCCTTAATGAAATCTGGCAATATTCTAATTCAGCACATATTTCCAGAGATTTTTGTCTTTTATTTCTACAAGATCAACAAACAGACCATTACTTTCTGTACTCAAGACAAGCCCATTATGAAAGGAACACCACAACTTAAGAGGATGTTGATTTTGTATGAAGTGGCGTGCTTTCCTTAGTAGCTGGCTGTTTGCTTTTCCCCAAGCAGATCCATGTGCGGAGAGCCAAGGGGGAAATCGCAGGGAATTGAATGTATCTTTTGCTTGGCAATACCTCAAAGGTATCAAATCATTGTTTTCAAGAAATTCTCAAACCTTCTGAACACTGCAATCAAGATTTTTCTGTGGAGAGCAAAACTTTATAAGCAATAAAACCTTTAAAGCCATAATTGCAACTTTAAAGTGAAACTAAAAACTGCTGTTTATTGCAAATAGATCAGGGGCGATCTTTTCTGCAATAAAATAAACTTACCTGTCTGTTTGCAATCTTTTGTATTATGTACACTGAGCTGCAAATGCATAACTGGCTACCAGGAATAAATGAGCTCCATGCTGAAGATCTCGAATACGGAAGAGGACTGATTGAAGATATCAGCATTGGCAATGGAGCGTCGAGAGGTAAGATTAATTAAAGAGTTCCTCTGCTGCACATAAGTACACTTTCAGGACTTTTCCCAACCTTATGAATGGACATTGAAAGAAGGAAATAAACCTTATAGAACAACTGCTGCATTTTTCTGAGGGATTGCCCTGCACTTCTTGTTCAAGAGCTATAAGCTATCTGTCCCAATGACAATTGTCACCCAGACAAAAGGAGAAACCACAATATGTGGAGCACTTGTGATATTGTTGTCACATAACACTATGACCACACTTTGCCATAAATTCCTAAAAGTTTCCACAAGTAAACAACACTTAGTAGCCTCCCTGACCAGGTCTCTACTCATTCTTCCATGCAGTTTGGAGGTACATAGCCATTATGAACAGCCAACACACGTCATGTGATTCTTGAATGTTGTAAACTTTTAATAAAGAAATAAACAAACAAAAAGTGTCTTGCTGGTGTTTTTCTAATATTTGTGAGTCTTTTTTTACAGGTTTTCCCGCAATGACATTATGATTCCCCCCGCTGTGCAGCGGTGGGAATCCTCCTGCCATTGCGGGATCTCCGGCACTATAGGTGATAAATTGGGACTTGTCCCCATTCATCACCTGTAGTGCCCTATGTTCTTGGATAGATAAACTCTGAATGGGATAAGTCCCTATTCATCACCTGTAGTGCCCGGAGATCGTAGTGGAACTGCAGAGATAATTTGCAGTTCCGTTCCATTGTGACGTCACGTGGGAAACTGAACTGCAGACCTCTGCAGTTTGACTACAATATCCGGGCACTACATGTGATGAATAGGGACTTGTCCCCATTCATCACTTGTAGTGCCCTATGTTCTTTGATAGAGTTTCTCCATCCAAGAACACATAGTACAGTGCTGCAGCAGCGATTGCTATTGCCGTGCTGTGCTACTATGTATTCTTGGATAGAGAAACTCCATCCAAGAACACATACAACTAGTAAATCTGATTGCTTTTGCAGCCCTTAAAAGACCCTAAAAAAACCCAGAATTCTTGCACCATTGACTTCAATAGTGTTTGAATTCAGGATTTGATCACCTGGGGAATTTCTCACTATTTGATCGAATAACTGTCAAATTGAATAGTGAGATATTTGACCAACACTATTCATGAATCCGCCAGGCCACATCTATGAATGACGTCAGACGAGCACTACACACCCATGTTCTCGTCCGATACTAGCCCTGATGCAATTATTGGATGGGAATCATCTGACGTGTGTATGTAGCTTTAGTATTATTATTATTAATAATAATAATAATAATAATAATAAACAGGATTTATTAAGCAACAAGTCCCCATTCATCTCTGTAGTGGAATCTGTAGAGGTAATCTGCAGTTCAGTTCCATTGTGACGTCACTTGGGAAATGGAACTGCAGATTACCTCTGCAGTTCCACTACGATCTCCGGGCACTACAGGTGATGAATGGGGACTTGTCCCCATTCATCACCTGTAGTGCCCTGTGTTCTTGGATAGAGAAACTCTATCCAAGAACATGTAGTAGTCACACAGAGTGGCAACAGAGATCTCTGCTGCAGCGCTGTACTATGTGTTGTTGGATAGAGAAACTCAATCCAAGAACACATACAACTAGTAAAGGACTGCAAGAGCAATCTGATTGCTCTTGCAGCCCTTAAAAGACCCTAAAAAAATGAATTCTATCACCATTGACTTCAATGGTGTTGGAATTCTGCATTTGATCACCTGGAGAATTTCTCACGATTCCATCGAGTAGCTGACAAATTGATTAGTGAGATATTTGACCAACACCATTCATGAATCCGCCAGGACACATCTATGAATGACGTCGGACGAGCACTACACACCCAAGTTCTCATCCGATACTAGCCCTTAGGCAAATATGTGTATGTAGCTTTAGTATTATTATTAACACAGCACTGTACATTAAACGGGGGTTGCAAATGATTGATACAGATAGAGACACAGGAGGAGGAGAGGACCCTGCCCTGAAGAGCTTACAATCAAGGAGGTGGAGAAGTAACACACAATAGGAGGGGAGATATGGATTGGTGGGTAGTGAGGGTTTAAGAGACAGAAAAGAACGAGTAGGTGAGTTTGAAAAAATAGGTTTTGAGGGCACTTTTAAATGAACAGAAAGTAGGAGCAAGCCCGATTGGACAAGGGAGAACATTCCAGAGAGTTGGGGCAGCTAGAAAAGTCTTGTATCCGTGCCTGTGATGAGGTTATGATTGAGGAAGTCATTAGTAGGTCATTGGAGGAGCAGAGAGAGCGGCTAGGGGGGGATTTTTCTATCAGGTCAGAAAAGTAAGTGGGGTAAGAACTGTGGAGGGATTTGAAGGCAAAGCACAGGAGTTTGAATTTGATTCCCAGGTGAAATGGAAGACAGTGAAGAGTATTGCAAAGAGAGGCAGCATCAGAGAGGGGTAAAGATGGGTGTTGTGCCTAATACACTATAACAGAAAATGCCTGAACCAGAACCATCACAGCAAGACCAAAAGGTATTATTTTAAGAAAACCTGTGGATCCTAAGATATTAAAAAAAATCTTTTAAAATTATGTTAATGTGTTCAAGCTTTTATGAGATTTTGCTGTTTAGGTGTGCATACTTGTACTGTAACGGTAATAGATTTTGTTGTTTGAAAACTTTATTCCCAGCTATTTCCTACAGTACACATAACTAAATATTATTAAACCACTGCAAAATAACACAGCGACTGCCAAGTATAACGTAGAAAAATGTCATTAGGAACAGAGTTGTGATGTAATTACTCCCATTTCCTTCCCTTCAAAACACATGGAATAATCTGCTGGGTTCTTCCAAAGTCATTTTGGATGTGAGAAATGTCAAAGCAGTAGCAATAGCGATGTATATCATAGAGAGCATGGTGCAGTGATTTCTGGTTTCATTTCATTTTCATCTCATTGGTTTGGTAGCTATAGGTGGTTTTATTTATCCGTAAGGTCAGTGTAACAGTATATTTTCATTCTGGAATTATTTTAGACTTAGATGTCTCAGAATGTGGCGGTCCCTTGTGTTACTAACAGCAGACAGGACCGATGTTAGAGTAATATTAGTCCTCTGATGCTCCAGACAAATGACAGACATCACACCAATGGCACACAGAGCAATGACAGACTCGTGATCGGGATATGCATAGACATACTAGGAATAAACACAGTTCAATCAGGACAAATCCAGACATGACAGAAATCGGAGACAGACAATATTATCCAAGGCAAAAGAATAAAATCTAACTGGATGATCAAGCAAGAGCTTGTCACCAGACCATTGATTTACAAATATAATAATATTAGGATCATGTGTTCATTTTTATACATGTTATTTACCGGTGAAATCCTCCCTTATGTAAGTATTCAAAAACCCAGGGATTGGTAATATCCACCATCATCACCCATCAGCAGATGGATAGATTCTATAGTATTCTTCTTTCAGCTCCCCCAGGAATTATATGTCTATATATATATAGGTTGGTGGATGAGGTTAGGTGGATACCTAAGATATATATATGTCTATATATATCTTAGGTTGGTGGGTGAGGGAAGGGGCCGAGGAACTGGGTCAACATGAACAGTAATCAGAAACTTTCAAGGTTCACGGAGTGTGAGTGCTATGCTCATTATGGGTAAGTTTGATATGCTTATCATGGGTAAAATTTATTGTTTTAGCACACTACAGGTGAGAACATAATCTGTAAACCATAAAAACAATGAACAGTAAGTAAAAAACTAATTTTATGAAATATTTTAGTTGGGGATTGGGTCTCCTTAAAGCTGTAGTCTTGGTGTTAAAATTACAGACCAGTGCAATAATAAAAAAAGGAATGTAGAAATGAATTACTCTCAAAAAAGTTCCCAAGCTTATACAAGCCTCAATAAATATATTACAACAATAAATGAATAAAACACAGAATTGGCTAAAATATGAAGGAATGTAGAAGATTGAATATCTACAACAGACACAAGATTAAAAAAAGCTGAGTGTGGTCAGCCTTTCTCATCCTCTAAAGCAGCGGTCCCCAACCACTGGGCCGCGGCCCACTACCGGTCCGCGGCGGTGTTTTCAGTGGGCCGCGAGTACATGATCCATTATTGAAAACGAAGCGGCACCCAACC
>NC_092860.1:1999591-2105781 GCF_032062135.1 Pyxicephalus adspersus
CCCCCCCCCCGGTCCTCAGAGAAATTTCCTTCCGTGAAACCGGTCCCTGGGGCCAAAAAGGTTGGGGACCGCTGCTCTAAACTGGACCTAAACTCAGAATGTTTTCTTTACATAAAAGGGTAGATTACATTTTTTTTTTGGTTTAAATGCAGCACCTCCCCTTTCTGTCGAGGCAATCATGACTGATTGGGTGTGCAGAGCCCCCCGGGTTACCTACATTACACATCCCGTAAGGCTCCGGACTGCTTTTGCGTATGCACGATCTCGGGAGCCGTTTCTTTAGTGGATGAAAAAAATTACTGATCTCAGGCATGCGCAGTGAGATCGGCACTCTTTTTCCTCCATTTAGGGCCCCCCGCCTACACAGTGTGAGATCGGTTGACATACGAAGAAGGAAGACAACCAATGAGGATGGCAGCACCCAAGATGGCAGCGCCGGGCCTAACGAGGATACTGTAACGATGCAGGACCTGATCTTGGAAACCTCTGGGGGTTCAACAGATCTGTGGGATTAAAGGTAAGTGGGATTGTTTTAATTTCTGGTTTAGTTCTGCTTTAATAATAATGTGTTTTTATTATTGTGTAGCTGTTTAAGATTTTTTCTCACTCCCTAATGGGAAAATTTCCAGACAAGAAGGAAGGAATCTCTCTAACTGGACACTAGAAAAAAATAAAAATGCAGCTGAAGTTTCATCTCTTTCCTACTTATTCAAAAACTAGAAAGGTTTTGGATAGGCAAACAGCTTCATAAACAGATTACATCTTTTATGCAATAAAACATGTTTACCAGTCTGTTTGAATTTTTTTTTAATTAATTCAGCTCTCCTCCTCCTTTAAGCCTCCACTGGCATATTCACCCTTATCTCTGGATCTTCATTGGCCAGGCCGGGATTGTGTATGCAGCCCAGTTCATATTATAGAAAGGATTGCCATTGCCTGTCCCTTCTGCAATAAACAATTTTAAGTTTAGACTTTCTTTAATTTATGCATTGGGGAACCCTTTTAAATTAATGACACCACGATGCATTAAAATACTTATAATTGTCAATGTACATTTGTAGAGTGTTTGTGTTATTTCACACAAAATGAATATGTCTCTGATCATTATCTGTTCCTCCCTGAATGTTGCAAAGCTTGATAATATTGGCAGAAGACACAAGAGCAATAATGAAGCAATTCCCTGTGTATTATTGTAAGGTGTAGTATACTGGGATGTGGGTTGTTTTCATGGAAACAATAAGGTGTGCCCGATTCAGCTGTGCGGGGTCATAGCACAGCAAGCAATTATGTCATGGGAAGTACTGCAGATTCTTCAAGAGAAAGCACACCAGGGTAATAAAGAGACACTTCTAATAAAATCATGAAACATAATCACATTTTCTATATACATTGTATAAAGCACTCCTATAACTGTGTGTCTCCTTTATTAAATCATTATCTACTGATGTAATTATAATGAGAGATGAGTCAATTCTCCCAAGGATTTTATTGGGGGGATCCAAGACTTTGTGAGCGTGCTTTACCCAATTACCATCGGTTCCAAATTTCCCCAAATCCTACTAGAATTTGTTATGAATGGTATATATTGTTATGAAGACTGTAGCTCGGGGAGCTGAAACATTTTCATTTGTATTCAGGTTGAAAAAAAGACACAAGTACATGGAGGCCAACCACAAGGGAAGCTAACACACACACAGGTGAATGGGAACAGCCTAAACCCCCAGGTGTGGATTCATCCTAACTGCTTTATTCATAGTACAAAAGTACACCCCATTAGATATTTGCACCAAACATACATACAAGCACTCATATACATACAAAAACTCACACCTAAATACATATACCCATACCAATAACCCCCCACATCTAGATTAAATCACATAATGCCCACTTCAATTCTTGCTCAACTAGCCCTTTCCTTCCTATCCCAAATGTCCCCTGCCCTCCACATTCATTTATTCAGTTTTATTATTTTCAAAAGCAGAAACTTAGCAATTTCTTCCCATCATGATCAAAAAGTGGAAACCTAGTGATTGATTCAGAAAACTGTAGACATTTCAGTAAAGACCATTTATTTTAGCTCAGGCATAAATCTGACAATCTTCAGTGGAACATAAAGCAAAAACAAAACTGCTTAGTTTGGCAATAAGTCCCACAGGTAAGTGATTCAAAAGTGCCTCCGTCAAAGCAGCTATACCAGGAGAACACCTGGTCATAGGATTGCAGTGTCAGTCTTGCACCCAAACATGGCGCTGCCTCATGCTGCTGCTTTCAGCTCCACTCATTACTCCGGGACTGGGACTCACCTTGCACCTGATAGCCAGAGACATACCTGCCAGGCTAGTCTGAAAACCTGGCCTGAATTGTGGTGGGATAGGAAGGCCCACAAAATCCTTCCCTCCTATCCCAGGAGTCCGGGGTCTATAATAAACCAATAAAATAGCAGTGCAGGACACCAACTAAACCTGAAGGTCCATGACCAAAAGGAGGGGTAAATATATCTGCCATCACGGACCCAGCCCTGGAGTCTTATACATGACACAGGTTTGAATTAGTAATTTTATTAGCATGTTGATGGGGTAGAGAAATGGGAACCAGGTAAGGCAAATACCCATACAGAATAAACCTTAGAATTAATATACTGATTATTATCATTAGATACAATTAACAGAATATAACATTCTTAGAGATAGTGCTCCATTCAGTTGTAAACCGGCCCCTGGATTTGGCCTCTTTATTTTTGTTTTATGGTCAACAAAATGTGAAATAAAAGGCTTTCTCAAAACTGGCCATAAGAAGAATCTGTATTTATTCTGCAATGTAGAGTGAACATTTAGTCCCGACTCTATCAAATGTCTTCTGAGCATGTTAAATGGCAAGAACAATTTATCACAGTGCAGTGCATCTGTACAGAAGGTTCCTTTCCAGACCTTTGTGTATTCCAATCCATTCACTCTGTTGGCATGCTCGCAATGTTTCGGTGTAAGCCATGAATGTGCGGTCTAATGAACTCATTGAGATTCACAGGAAGGCCACAACACAAACCTCAGCAACTTGATGAGCGTCCCCAGCCAAGACTCAGGCCTTGTTGTCTCCCTGCACTTATTTATCACACAATGAATATTTATGTGTTTGAATCCCTAATCCAAACATGACATAGATTTACCAATGTATTACACAAAGACAATTAATGTGTCAGCTAAAGCTTTATTTTGGATGTGTCGAGTATTTCAGAGCAGTAACTATCGTCTCTGGGGGGACTAAAGAGTTTGTGGTCTGCAAGGATCTTCCTTTAGAACAGTATAGTCCTGGTTATGGTTTCTAATTTATGTTTTATTTCTTGTTTATGGATATGCATAATTTCTGACTCTAGAAAGCGATCTGTAAATATACAAATACATCATGAGTAATTCCTCCATATTCTACATATGATATTACAATGCTTTGCTTTTGAAGGCTCCACGGTTAACTCTTTCTTCTTGCTGTTTTCAAAGCTCTCCCAGTGTCAACAGAGAATGATTACCTTGTATTTCTATAGCACTGACATTCTACACAGAGTTGTACAAAGTCCACAGTCATGTCATGAGCTGTCCTTCAAAGGCGCTCCCAATCCAATCCTACCATAGTTGTACATTATTACCATCGTCTAAGGATAATTTTAAGAGGAAGCCAATTACCCAACTGCATGTGTTTGGGATGTGAGGAGGAAACCAACACAAACACAGGGAGAACATACAAGATTCAAACCTAGGACGCAAGCTTTAAGAAGTAAAAATTCTATAGTGATCTGTTGTAGGTGGGGAATGGGGCAATGGAGAAGAAAGCAGAACACGTTTTTAATACATATGCACATAATTTCTATGCAAGTTAAAGTATCTTGTGGGAATAAGGGATTTGCTTTTGGCAACTTTACTCCAAGAGAATGGCGTCCATAAAAAAATAAATAAAAGAACAGAGCAGCCCTACTTGCTAGGAGAAAGCATGCAATTCTCAGGGTGATTTAGGTCTGTTTACCAAACATGATTTTGGAACTCGTCTTCCTCTTCTTTACCTGAGTGCTTGAGCCCTGAATAATTTCCCAGGAAACAGATGGGGTCTGTGTGTTTTGCTTGGGAGCCTGCTGTGAAGACCACACATAAAGTTACATTCAATGAGTATTTTCTTGATCTCCTTTGGATATTTAGGGAAAAATTCTCATCAAAAGGAAAAAATCTAATTATTAGATACAAGGTAATTCAGAAATGACTTTCCAGCTCCTATATATTTATTATAATGCAAAAAACTTCCATTCCATTTCCACAAGTCTGAGAGCTAAAAGACATTTTTATGTTAAAGAAAACTTTCAAGCCAGAATGGGAACACAATAGAAGTCCTGGCCCATGAAGACGGACGCTCATACAAAATGTATTACATTCCACCATCGTCCAGCACACAAGACATTTGAGGATACCGTGGCCTGCTATTTAGGTAACAAGTCCATATGAATAATTATTGATACTTTACAATATTTAGCAGCAGTACAATTAAAAAATAACTTTTCTTCATTAACTAAACATTCTTGCATGAGCTTGCATTCCAGTCCAGTTACTTTTAGTTATGGATGAGCAGCAAAATCTACATTTCCATGCAAAAAGAAATTTCTGCGAAATTGCTTATAATTCAGCCAAATGGATAATTTCTCATTCCACACATTTAGAAAAAACTGGACCCGGGGGTTTGATGTGGATTTTTGTCTCTAAACAACATAATTAAGGTGATCTTACCTCCAGGATTATAAATAAATGTTGGTAAGTTCTTGGGTTTTTATTTTAATGAATGATTTTTTTTCATACTTGTACTGTGTTTTTTATATTTAACTAAGAAAATAGGAAAGGGTTAAAAATCTATCTGAATTGCTGTATAAACTCCCTCAATAGGCCATCATGTTTGGTGGTCTCACATGTAGGGATGAGGTTCTATCCCTCAACGTCAGGATATTTCAATGTTAAGGGGGGCATAGGGTCTGGTGTGGTAAAGAAAGAGGGGGCACATTCACGCTAAATTTTTTTCAGACCACCCAACTGCAGGAATAAATAATCGTATTGTTGGAATATGAATGGGTGAAGGGCTTGTCAAACAGTACATGTATTGGTGATACCCGAATAAAAGTTGGTTATATCCATCTGAGGAGCTGATAAAAGTATTGTCAGAGGTAATAAATATACTTGAGTTGCTCTTTCCCTAATGTCTGCCTAATGAACTGTAACATAAATCTGCATTTATATTTCAGTGGTTGGCCGTCTCAGTATTTGCAACACTGACCTAAGGATACATGCAGCAGATCAGGAAAGTTAAAGAAAAATCAATACTCCTATTTTACATATTTTTTAAAATCAGCAAATTAGAAATCTCTGAAGGTACTGCATGGATGGTCAGGGAAACGGTATTTCAGGATGCGAGTTCAGCAATGGTAGCCACCAAACTTCCTTAAGACTTCTTTATACTTGTTATTATTATTATCATTATTATTACACAGTATTTATATAGCGCCATCATATTACGCAGCACTGTACAAAGTCCAAAGTTGTGTCACTAACTGTCCCTCAAAGGAGCTCACAATCTAATGTCCCTACCATAGTCATATGCCATTTATACCGTCTAAGGCCAATTTTAGGGGGAAGCTAATTAACTTCACTGCATGTTTTTGGAATGTGGGAGGAAACCGGAGTACCCGGAGGAAACACTTGTTGTGTTATTTTACCCTGGAAGAGTTACATGCTTGTTAATGACTAGGAGTGATTTGAATAGCACTTTTTCTCTATTTAGGCTCCATCTCTGTGCAACCAGTTCCTTTTATCTTATGCCATAAGGCAATCTGGTCTGCATTCACAGGCACTAACTTCATCCACCACAATGCAAGGCAAGACTAATAATTTATAATAATATATGAATATAATCATTATAGAAGAGAAAGTCAAGAAAGAAGAGAAAGTCAGATGCCCACCTATACCATTGATTATGCCAGCTTCTAGGACAGCGAGGGGAAAAGTAAGAAAAATGTTTTTTTACATCAACGCCAGATATAAGCAAATGGTTTAAACTTTGCAGGGTGTAAGGGCTACTTGTACCAAACCTTGAATTTAGTTTTTTTTTTTTTATTTACTTCCTTTAGTACTAACAGCGACAAGCTCTCTTTATGGAGACATATGGAGTCTAGTAGAAGAGTGCTGACAGTACTGAATCTGTTTACATTCCTGGCCATCATCAGCAAAACCTTGACAGCCTTGATCCAAAATGCCCTTTGGGGTTCATAAAAAGGTGATGGTGGGGGTCCACTTCCACTAAGCTACTCTGAAAGCCATTCTACCAATATAAACATCCGATCTGACTAATCTATATGCTATTCTACTATTATTTGCATGGTTTCTCGATCTGATGAAGCAGAATTCAAACTGTCATACACGTTATCATATTGAGACTTCAAACAATTGATTGTTACTGATTTGATTCCCTACACAAAAATTGTTTTAATCCAAATTTGTTTGTATATATCTTGATTCAGGTGAAGCACTGATTTGTATAGGAGATTTAAATATTTATATTGTATTGATAGGGGTGTTTACTAAAATTTTATATTTATTGTGCTCTCTAGTTCTAGTTATCATATATACCACATAACATATATATATAAATAAATATATAATATATATATATATGTATGTAAATATAATATATATATATATGTTGTTGTTGGAGATTACACATTGTCATGAATTGTCACATTGTTTTTCTCATTACTTTTAGTGACAATCTTACTAATGGATCCCAGGATTGCAACTTTAAGGGTTCCATTCCTTCCCCAATATATGCAAAACTAAAAATGTTTTGGTTGGATATTCACTTTACAAAGTTCAAGGAGAGTCAGATATTTGGGCAAAGCAGGGAGCCCCTTCAAAAGAATATATATATAAAAATACCAGATCCTCGGAGTCTGTGATGGTGGGATGTAGACGGCAGCTGGCTCTGCATTTGGCTGGAAACATTTGGCTAAAGTTGTAATGTGTCCTCACCACAAACCTAATTACCAAAGTTTGGCAAACTTCAAGGCTTCCTTTCCAGATTCAGTCTGGAGTCACATTAGAAACAGGACTAGATGCTTTTGTACTCGAGCAGAATTTAAGCAGTTTAAGCATTTTATAAACATTTCCCAGCTCTGAAACAATGCATATTTCACTTGGTGCTGGACGTAGCCAGTGAGTTCTGATGTGTATTAGCTAATTGTATTTTGTCAGTTGAATCTATAAACTGTAAGGGTTCTGTGTGCTGGCGGGGGTGTCTAATGGCTGGACCACCTGAGGAGACAGAGCTGAAAGGTAGCAGGGGAACAAGGGCATGACGTCAAGGATGCTGAGACTGGCAGGGTGCCAGGGAACGATGCCAGACTGCAGATTTCCACCATTTTTATATGCTCCCAGCGTTGTGCTGACCTAACAGCCTCAGCTGCAGAGAAAAGCATTTGCTCTTAAAGGGGAATTTCATTTTTCTTAAAAATAAAAAAATGATAGGACATGTATAATGCATGGTAATGTAAGCAGCGTTTGCAGCTGTGTGTTTTCCTTTCTTTTTCTTTTTATGCAACTTCCAAAAACCATCAGATTTTTAATTTGTAATGCTATCAGAAACTCTCCAGAACTCTCCAAATATCTCATCCTTTGATTGTTTGCTAGGGTGGTTTTAGACAAAATGAGATCCTAGCAAATATGAAAAGAAAAGAATTCCAATTTTCTGCACACCCTGTCATTCTGTCAGTTGGGGTTTATGAAAAGGTTTGGATTGGTTGGCTACCTTTACTCCACCTGTCATGTTCCTAAAATGGGGAAAATGAAAAAAAAGACCTTTGACCAAAAAGTGCTACTCTCCTAGTTACATGAAATTATATATGCATGTGAAAGAATGATCAGTTAAACCTGCAAGAACTTTTTCTACTGACACCTTTTTTCTAATATTTGTGTAAGGCCCTGGTCCAGCAATGGTACTCGCCAGACACCATTTCCCCAGTCTAATCCCGCGTTCTTCACCTATAGCAAGCCCCCGCTCAGCTTTGGGAGACTGGTTGCGCTTCCCAGATCATGGTTGCCCCAAGGAATGATTTCTGGGCAAGGACTGGCAGAGGACCAGAATCGCACAGATAATGCAGTACCAAGATTCCAACAGAGTCAAGACCAGAATACAGAGCCAGAGGTCATACTAACATTATTCTCCCCCCGAGGAGGGGCCTTCGGACCCTCCATATGTGTTTTTTTAGGATTATAATTTCAGACATGTCCGATGCCCAGAAGCCTGCTTCAGATTTTGCTGAGCTTGAGACAAGGGTTCATTAGGAAAGGGCAATGGCTGGAGGGTTCCAGGTGGAGCTGTGTGGAGAATCTTTCTACAAGCACATATTGTGTAAGCTTTTACATAGGCCTCAGAAAGGGAGGGCCACCAGATGTGCCGTGCCAGTGGTGCCAGAGTCTTCTTTTCCCCCATTTGTCCAGTGGCTTTATATTCATGGAACTGTTGGAGGACCAGACGCAGAGACAACGGCACATACAAGTGACCTGAGGGTTTGCCTGGAGGAAGTACTGACTGGTGCAGTTCCAAATGACAGATAGATCAGGTGATAGCTAATTAGTAGAGGATTCCCTATCCCCACAGTAACTAGGAATGATAGATTCACAAATGGAATTGGAAAGGGAGCTTGATTCAGGAAAGTTACAAGACAAGTCACCTGCTTTAACATTCACAGATGCACTGGCATGCACTTCCCAATACACACATTCCTCCATCTAACAATCAATTACTGGATTGTGTTTTCATAACCGTGGCAGACCCTAAATTACAGGGTATGAAGGAATGTTCAGTAGAAAATATTTTACCATTTCTAAGTGAGCAGCACCCACCTTAGCTAAAACCTGAGGAGTTCTGGATGTTGTTTTCCCTGTTGCAAAGGATAATCCTCCATATTAAATATACATAATGGCTAAGGTAGGTTAACAACTGCGATTCCAAGACAGCAGGTTAAAGATATATCCATAAAATTACTAGTAGCACTGCTATCCAGGAATGCCTGGCAATGCTCAACCGAAAAAACCCAAGCAATTTTTACAGGTAATAGGAAACAATCGAATTTTTTAGGAAATACCTGCCTGCCTAGGTGGGTTTTCACAGGCCCACGTAGGCACTGAAGTTTCCCGACTTCTTCCGCGGACAGGATTGAACAAAGTGACCAAATTCTTCACAATAAAAGCAAAGCCCTTCCAACCTTCTCCTCAACCTCTCTGTGGCTGACGTCCTACAAGAGCCCAACTGCATTGGCTCCTCAGCCTGAGAGGGAGGTGGGCCTGACTCTGGAAGGTGAAGAAAGTTTTTCCATGCAGCATTTACGAAGTCTATGGTCAATCCTAATGGCCAATTGGATAATATCATCCAAGGAGTCTGGTAAAGGGTGGTTGACAAAAATATCCCTAATGGCATTGGATAGATCCAGGCGAAATTGGCGAAATTGGAGTGCTGACTCATTCCACTGGCCCAACAGCAGAACTCTGCATGATATTCCTCCACTGGCCTGTGACCCTGCTGAAGACCACAAAGACTTGCCTCTGCAGTTAAAGCAGGTGAGGGTCAGCATACTGAATCCCCATGACCTTGAAAAATACATCCACTGAAGAGAGAGCTGGCCTAAGGCAGGTTGAAGGCCCATGTCTAGAAATCCCCCTGCAGTAGGGAAATGACTGGGTCAACTCTCTGGGATTCAGTGCCAGATGAGAGTGGCCACAGCTAGAAATATAACTTGCATGCATTCATAAGATTATCAAATTTGTGTTATTTACCTGAAAATTTTCCTGGAAGAGGAATCTTGGGTTCCACCAGAGGGATCGTCACAGCAGGGTCCGGATCCTGTCTTTGAAGCTCCCGAGCAGCTGCACGCTGTGCCCACTGGTTAACAGCATCTGTCAGAAACTGTACCTGTTGGCAGAGATCCTCCATGACAGTGGGTAGTTTTCTTGGCCTTTTGTAATGTAAATCCCTGGTGCAGCAACAGTACTCGACAGGCACCAGTCCCCCAATCTAACACCACACTCCTCACTTTTAGCAAGCCCCCTTCAGCCTCAGGAGACTGGTTGCATTTCCCAGCACATGGTTGCCCCCAGGACTTAGCACACAAGGAATGATGTCTGGGGAAGGGCTGGCAGAGGACCAGGAGCCCACAGATAGCAGAGTACCAAGATTCCAACAGAGACAAGTCTAGAATACAGAGTCAGTGGGCATACATCGGTAATCCGTCCACCAGACGAGGTGCACAAGGGCAAAACACAAGCGGGGTCACAGGCAAAAGGTCAGTTCAGGCAACATAAACTCACAGGGTCAAAAACAGCCAAGGCAAGGTCAGCAACAGTAAATCAGATGAATAACACACCGGCAGCAAGTCAGCCTAGCCTAATTGTAAAACAGGCCCTGGTGATTGGGAGCAGAGAGTCCCAGCAGAAAATGGCAGTGTAGGACAGAGTCGGGAACTAATCTACTTCTAAAAACCTTTCAGCTGTGCACAGCCTCAGAGTGTGTGCCGGGGATGCTGATAAAATACATCAGGCTGCACAGCTAAAGCAAGGGCTGCTGCTATTTCTTTATTCTTCTTGCTGCTGCAAGTAACATTGCTGGACAAAATAGGCGCTGTCGGATACTGTGGAGACACAAAGCATGGAATCACCGGCCCAAACATTTTTTTTTTTATAAAATAAAAAATCAATGAATTAGAGGTTGGATAAAAGGTTAAAGGTAGCATACCACTTTTAGTAGTCAAATTTTGACCTTTTTTTATATAGATCTTTGCATCACACTAAAAAGAGACACAACTGAGCAGAAAATAGAGACAAAGGTATTTTTATCTCAAAAGAGTTTTTGTTCCCAGGAGTCTTGTGTTGAATTATAAGCCTCCACTACAAAAGGATTATAATTTTTGGCAGGATATTACACATTTTTACTGCATGTGTAGGATGGCAGAGCTTTTCTTTTTATGGCTGATCATGTTGCTATAGCTGAGAAAGACTTATCAAACAATTTGGGAAAGCACGCTGGGAAAACCTACAATAGTATCTCTAGAACATGAATAGGTATGGACAGGAAGTAAGGTTTGCTAGAATCTGTGCAGTGGATATGGTTGGTTCACTAGGAGGATTTCCATAAAAAATGGACTATTTATTTAACAAGGGAACTTCAGGTATTAATAAAAAAAGAACAATATATATATATACATTTAGATTCCAAAGTACAAAACATAGTAGCACTTAAAAAATTGTCAAAGATAGTTGTAAAGGATTTATTAAATTTCCATTACAAGCAAACTGAGTTGACTTTGTTGCATTAAAACATTTTCACAATAGCCTCCACATGTACACTTTGAGACCCATACATAGGTCCAATTACATCATTCCAAATGCAAAGGCAATGGATCTGCTACTGGCAGCTGAACAGCACCTGGGAATGCCTTTAAACATGGCAGGATGAAGAATAGTGTCTGCAGAGGGGCCAGGTAGTCCTGGATGAAGTGCCTTTGCACAATATCAGCCATTCTCATCCAGTGTCTGTGCAACCCTAGGGTTCCTATTTGCATCATTTGGGTTTCAGCACCTAACAGCACAATCCCAATATTCATTTTATCAGTCTATAAGGGTGGAATTAGGACCACAAATGTGGACAAAGGGGACCTTTTTTCCCACTGACCACCAATAGGATAATTTTTTGCAGAGGTTGTCTGGGACCTAAAGGTTGTTTTAGGGTTCCTCTTGAAATAAAAGGATGATAAAGGCTGCTTTGACTATTACTGCCTGAAGCAATAGAACATATTTGTCACTTAGGCACCCAAAAGTCTCCAACATTCTGTAAAGCTGCTAAAGCCTAATGTCCATATTGCTTGTGTCTGTAAGTAATTGTTCCTTGCTCCCCTACAGAGTACAGAGAATGGCTGTGAAGTAATCAGTTGCAGACACGTTCCACCAGAGACTTGAGAAATTGTGCAGAAAGTCAGATGTTTGCTCTCTTCTCTGCTGCTTTGAAGATATTTCCTAATAAAAAACACCAGCTGTCAGCTGCATTCTCCAAGAAAATGTTACCCTCTCCACCCTTGTTTCTAAATCATTTGGATTAATTTAAATATGTAAGTTAAAAACATATTTTATGTTTCATAAAGCGTACCTAAACTCAGAATCTTCTCTCTAAATAAAAGGGTAGACAACCCTTTCATTTAAAGTAAAAATTCTATTTGCTTGTGCTTTTTTTAAATGCAACACCCTTTTTTTTAAAAAAAAGGGTGCAGAACTGCTCTCTTAAATTTCGATCTCCCAGACATTCAAGAATGAATAGGTGCGCAAAACCTTTCCAGAATACCTACGTCACCCATCCCAGGAGGCTCTAGGCTGCTCCTGTGCATGTCCAAGCATCTCAGGCATGCGCACAAGGAGCACGTTCATCAATAGGGGAAAAAATTGCCGATCTCACACATGAGCAGTGAGATTGGCAAGCTTTTTCCCAATCTACGTCACTAATCTCACGCCGAGTACGTCACCCAATCTCGGTCTGTGCAGGCGTGAGATCGGTGACGTAGATTGGAAAAAAGCTTGACCGAGATCGGGTGACATAGGAGGAAGAATGTAGAAGAAGGGAAGATGGCGGCGCCCGGCGCTTCTTCTGCGCTGGGCCCAAGACAGATACTGGGATGACGCGGGACCCGATGGAAGAAACCTCCTGACTGGTAGACTGATCTGCGGGAATGTAAGGTAAGTGTGATTTTATTGTTTTGGGTGAGTTTTGGGTTTACTTACGCATTAAGTGATGTTACATGATAATATAGTTTTTTTTTTTTTTGAGACATGGGGTTATATATTGATGTTTCATCTAATTCTATGAAACAACTGCCTACTTTTGAACATATGTCCTGATTTATTATGTTTACAGATATATCTATTTACAGATGTTTACTGTTGTATAATTGTAAACATTTGCTATTTGTTTTCTTTTTCATTGTTTTATATGTTATATTTACATCCTCCAATAAAAAAAATATTTTAAAAAAAGTTATATATACCAACTATTTGTTTACCCTTGTTTTGCAGTTGCAGTTGAATGCCTATATTACATAGGAGAAGGTAGGTCAACTATAAACACTGAGATAACTTCAAGCTGATTACCCACTGTTATATAGAATAAACATAACTAAAATTGATCAATGGCATAAAATCCTGTTTTTTTTTTTACAAAGTACTATTTAATTACAATTGGTGTAATATAAGTTTGCACTGGGAGAAACTTTTTTTTAGCAAAGAAGAATAATGTTATTGCTTTTTGTTATCTTGCTGGTGTTAAAGTGAATGACGCAAGTAGGCTGTTCTGGCTCTGAGTAGATTCCTACTGTAAGGCCAATTCCTTCCTAACAAGCAGATTAGCTTACAGCTGGACAGTTAGAATTTAAAAGCAAAGTGTTTGTTGGGTAATAAGGGGCTTTGGTTTAGGTTTATTTTAGATAAAAGTGCTTCTGATGGAAAACATTTGCCACATAATTGCAACATTGACATATACGATACATGTATAAAAGCAACACTGGTATGTGTTATCAATGCTGTGATTGAGCATGTACTCGGAGCTAAACTTTTCTCTAGAAACACTATCACAAATATAACATGCCAGAAAAAAAGATTATCAGACATAAACAAGTATTTGCAGGATTTTCTAGAAATTGTCAGAATAAAGATATGATAATCCTAAAAACAAATTCCTGCTTCAAAATGAGTTTCAGAGCATAAACTCAAGTCAATTAAGACAACCCCCGTACTTCTGTGGACTCATTTTTTGGACTTTCTATGAAATCTTTACGTGAACGATTTAACATGCATTTTCAAGCATGGTGCACGGTAGATATTGTATATAAGACATTTTAATAGATTTGAGTAAGTCAGATAACAAAAAAAATGATGTTTGCTTGAACCTACAGCATAGTCCACAGCCACAAATTTTGATAAAAACCATGTTCAATGGCCAATTTTCTTCCAAATTGAACCTATTAACATCTGATTGCATTCACCTACAATAGTTTTTTTTCCCCATTAGTTTATATTTTATTGTTTTTACCCCATATTATGTACACTAGGTGCTTCTATTACAAAAATGAAAGTACACTTATATATACTTCAATTAACCTGAGGATGCATTGTTTTCTTAATATACAATAATAAAAAAAAATACTATTTAAACTAGATCCTTCTCCAGGTATGGAGCTGAGGTAGCCAAGAAAAGGTCCATACCGGGTCCCATGCCTTCCTTCAATAGTGGCGTAAGTATGGGTATACTTGAGATATAGCACCCCAGCAGTCACCCACCAGTGGTCCACAAGAAAAATTTGGTTGTCCGTGGGTCTGACTGGTGTGCCCCTGAGCAGGGTTAGGAGAAGGATCCAGCCGTGGGGGGGCGCACTGGCCTAGAGCCATGGTACTCGTACGGATCAGGCTCAGGGCGGTGGGTGGGTTATGTCTCTGGACGCAAACTGCCAACTCTCCCATTGCAGGCTCAGATCGCAGACCTACGATAGGAGAGTAGATGTTCTGGCATCATGACATCACTATGGGGGAAGTTTCTTCCCCTTTGAGTGACACCTCGCTTTCTGCGCATGTGCAGTCCAAAGCCGGTAAATTTAGTGGTTGGTGGGTCTGAAAAGGTTGGCGACCCCTGCTCTAACCTACAATCTGTCTCCCAAAATTGTTGTCGGAGTTCATAAAGAGGTTTTTATATTGGAATCTGCAAGCCCTCTTTAATGAAGGGCCCGAAGATATCTTCCTGCTCACACAGGGAAATTAGTTCAGGGGTATATTTGTACCCATACTCAGAAAACGTTCATAGAAGTATAAATAAACTGGCTGTAAGGCCCTGGTCAGCACCAGTACTCGCCTGACACCAGTCCACCCAATCAAACACCGCACCCTTCACCTATAGCAAGCCCCCGCTCAGGCTCGGTAAACTGGTTGTGTCTCCCAGCACACGGTTGCCCCCAGGACTTACTGCACAAGGAATGGTGTCTGGGAATGGGCTGGCAGCAAGCCAGGAGCCCACAGATAGCAGTACCAAAAGTCCAACAGAGCCAAGTCAAGATACAGAGCAGAGGTCATACACAGAATATCCGTCCACCAAACAAAGTACACAAGGACAAGCACAAGCAGAGTCGGGGTCACAGGCAAAGGTCGGTCCAGGCAGCAAAAACTCACAAGATCAGAAACAGGCAGGGCCAGCAAGAGTAAATCAGACAAAACCACAATCCAGCACAGATTAGCCCAGCTATACGCTACAACATGCAGTGGTGACTGGGAGCAGAAAGGCTATAAAGTCCCAGCAGCCAATAGTAGTGCAGGACTGAGTCAGAAGCTGATCAGCCTCTAGAATCCCCTCACAGCCCAACAATGGATGCTGGGGATGCAAAAAAATCCATCAGGCTAAAGTGAAGCAGGGGCTGCTGCTATCTTAGTTCCCCTGACTGCTGCAAATTATATCACTGGACAGAATAAACCATGTTTTATACTGCCAAGGTGCAAAGCACGGAGTCGCCAGACTCCAGATGAGCATCTCCTAACACTGGCAGTGTAGAAAAAATAGTTACTTGAAATTTAAAAGATACTAGTTTGTTAATTCATGAAAAAGACCAACTATGGGACCACCACTGTTGAGAGGAGGTATAGACACTGCTAAACAAGGACCTAAACATAGGACGTTGCAGAATCAGGTTTAGTTTCTTATATAAAGGATTGAAATAATTTTTTTGGAATTATAGAGAAAGGTAAGGCTAAGCAGTAAATAACATTTTAAAAACCCTTCTCTTTATTCTAAAATCAGAACACAGACACTTTATTATGAAATTTGAAAGTGAATGTCTCCACAACACCTATAGCAACAGAGGTGAATGTGTGCTTGTATTAAACTGGTTTAACTGCCTCTTCAGAATATGTAAATGTGTGTAATCAGGACACAAGTTCACTTTAAGGCATAAGCTATTTAGAAACCTATTTTTACTGCTACAAACACAAAATTGGTCATATGGTACCAATCTTGGAAGGGCTCTTGGACAAATGCTAAATCTTAGTCTTAGATTGCCCTGTGATACAATTGTTACAATATTTTATATTTGTGTACTTTTTGTTACTGCAACAGGGGTCATTATACTTGCCCATGTGTTTGCTCTTTGTACTGTCTCAACGTGCTCGGTTTACTAAAGGAGTTTAGGCTGCTTACAACGCAAAGTCAATTTTCTCCTTGCAAGGAATATTTCAATTTGTTTAGTAAATGAGATGAAGCTCTGTTGATTTCAACCATCCAATCTTGTGCAAGAAAAAAAAAAAATCTGTCCCAAGATTTCCTTGCAAGAAAATATGTTAAATAATAATTGACGAGTAGTCACCACAGTAAGTGAACAGCCTAAAATCACCACAAATTCAATAAAGGAAATATCTATTTGCCCGTGTGCACAGGTACAACAATGAGTGAGAAAAGATGTTCTTTACTGTGTAAAGTTGAAATACAGGGACACAGGTGATTGCTTTATGTTGACTCAGCTGTGTAGCTCATTGTTAACTGTTTTGGCTACAAGCGGGTAGATGTCTTGCCAATTTATGATATTAATTTATTTGAGCATAAAATTCAGCAGCTGTGTCTCTTCTGGAAAATTTTAAATTAGTCTAAAAACCTTCCAATTTTGTTTTAACCTGATGAGTTAACCCAGCTAGTAGGTGAGGGTCAATGTATAGTAATATTAAACTTTTAAAGGTAAAACATTACTTTAATAGCATATCTCACATGGGTAATTGTTTTGCACCTGCTTCTTTTTCCAGCCTTTGTTTCAGCAATGCTAGCTACTTAAATAAGCCGCAATGGCTCACAATTGATATGATTCAAAAACAATTGGATAAAATTAGGGTTGATAAAGCACCAGGACCTGATGGATTACACCCCCATGTTCTCAAAGAGCTGAGATCAGTTATTTCAAAGCAATTGTTTCTAATTTCTAGAGGCTCTGGCATGGTACCAATGGATTGGCGTAAAGACAATGTGGTTCCTATCATTAAAAAGGGAGCAAAGTCAATACCAATACATTACCAAGTAACTACAGACTGGTATATTTAACTTCTATAGTTGGAAAGATCCCAGAGATATTGGCCCTGGTTTATGAAAGCTCTCCTAGGCTGGAGAGAATACACTTTCATCAGTGAAGCTGGGTGATCCAGCAAACCTGGAATGGATCTGGTCCAGGATTCAAAACATTTGCTAGCAAATAGCAAATGATTTTTAAAAATCCATTTCATGTTTTCTGGACCACCCAGCTTCACTTCTGAAATTGTATTCTCTCCAGCCTTGGAAAGCTTTCATAAATCAGGGCCAATATCTCTGGGATCTTTCCAACTATAGAAGTTAAATATACCAGTCTGTAGTTACTTGGTAATGTATTGGTATTGACTTTGCTCCCTTTTTAATGATAGGAACCACATTGTCTTTACGCCAATCCATTGGTACCATGCCAGAGCCTCTAGAAATTAGAAACAATTGCTTTGAAATAACTGATCTCAGCTCTTTGAGAATTATTTAAGCTCTCCAATACTAGAATGGATACACTTTCATCAGTGCAGCTGGATGATCCAGCAAACCTGGAATGCATCTGGTCCAGGATTAAAAACATTTGCTTACAAATAGGCTTATGACTTTTAAGAAATCCATCCAGCCTCACTGATGAAATGGTGTCCTCCCTAGCCTTGGAGAGCTTTAATAAATCAAGCCCAATAAAGCCTGACAATTTTTACTTAACTTTGGATAGGTGGCAGATTAGTTTATAGATATATTTGGTAGTTTTGTATTATAGTTAGACCTTGAAAAAAGATTTTTCGCTCACTTAGCTCTGGCACCTGTACAAGAGATATAGTTGTCGGTGGGAAAGGACATGGATAGCACTTTCAACATTGCCAAATGTTTTACTGTTACTTCAATACTCGGGGATGACAGTGTTTGCAGGATCCTCAGACCTTTCACATTTGCCATTGTTTCCCCATGTCCTGCTTGTCCCAGCGTTCTGACCCACACTCTATACCCCACGAATGTTACTCGTGATCTAAGCCAAGCATCTACTTGTTTGTGCAGCTTTCTTTGGGGGAGGGGGGTAGATAAGGTTTATGAAATGAATTTTTCTGTTCAGCTACATTTTTTATCCTGTCCATTGGAGTCTCTAGGATGTTCTTTAAGCAGTAACTGATTGCTCTGACTGACAATATTAGGGAGTGCCTTTCCACCGAACCCCTAAAATAAAGGGGCACTTTAACACTGACCATCAGTGCAGTGAGCACTCATGTCAAATGTAAGGGGAACCTTCTGCCAGTGATCACCACCATAAGAGGGCATTTACACTAACTGCCCCAAATGGCCACAATGTAAAGAAACCATTCTCTTGTGACCCCTAGTGTACGGGGTCCCTTCTTCTCTTGACCACCAGTGAAAGGAGGCCCACCTTCAATAACCACCTTTGTAAAGAAATACTATTATCTTCACAGTCTGTGTTTCTTTTCTGGACATTATATTTGTTATTTTTATATCATTTATGTATTCATTCAGCAATCAAAGAGTGGTATGCCAATGTTTTAGTTAAATCCTTCAATAACTGCCTGAGTAAGCTAATGTACAGTAGCCTGTAGATATGATACATATTATATATATATATATATATATATATATATATTATATTTATCCTATTATATATATATATATATATATTTATCCTGAAAAAAAATCCTGAATTAAAATCCTTTACAGTAAAAGGTTAAAAAAGTGGTGGAATATATGGTCAATTTAAAGCTCCAGTCTATTTTATCATGTATTGCATTTTTTTAGGATTTAAGCCAAATGCCAAATTTTTTTTTTTTGCTTTCTGCCATGCCGTTACTTTCAAGCGCCACAAGCATACAAACATATTTTAGTGTAGAAAAGATAATGTTGATTCTGACAAAGCTTTAATGAAGTCGGTGCCTTTCTGTCCTGTGACAACTGCTCTTCCCATTTCTTGTGTGAAATGGGAAAAAGAATGCTGAAAACTAAAATCAAATGTTTGGCTACAAATAGTCTTTAGGGAAGAATTATCTTAGTTCCATTACAACCATTCAGATTATTCCTGTCCTTTAATGGAAGAATGAAAGGTAAAACAGACTAATTCCTTAATGCAATACTAACCAACATATTTCTGTTGGGACCCACAGTAGCATATGTGTTTTACAATCTACTTGAATTTCCTGTTTGTATGTGTTCATCAATATTGTAACACCATAGTATTAATATCCAATCCATCTTTCTGGTTTGTGTAGAAAACAGCTTGCTTGGGACTGAAGTGGAAATGTGACCCTAAATGTTTTCCCTCTGATTTCAGGGATATTAAAGCAGCAGCTGGTTCTGGACAGCTATCTCTTCTCTAAGTTCCACAAGATTTACTTCCTGCTAAGTAAGAAGAAGCTCTTTACTACTTTGAAGACTACAGAAACGCAATTGTCTCCATCAGATTGTCCGAAATGTGAAAAAGAGATGAGCGGGCCATTCCAGTCTGAGTAAGATTTAATTAAATTGATTGTGGAATACCTACCAACTAATAAAGCTACTAATATCTGTAGGTGAATCCCATACCATGGATTTGAAGTGACCATATTTTTTGCCTATAGAGGGAAAAATAAACAAGGATAACTTACCCGTCTGTCTCCTTCCCCTTCCATTTGCATGTATCTATCCTTCCTTGCTCCATCATCTCATAGCTAGGCTGTTGGGACTTGGGAAAGTCATGTATAGGCTCAAAATCAATTTGCCACATTTGGACTTTAGTTGTGGCATGTGAATGAGGTAGCACAGAGTAAAGATTACTATAATGCTGAGAAGCAGGAAATTAAGTGAGCGTTTTTGACTATTTTGCCCGGAATGAGCAAAAGCAAAAGATCACTTTAAAGCAGCTCTCGACTCTCTCAAACATTAATATTATATTCTTTAATCCATGCTGTACGCTATTTTTATTCAGGGCAATTGTATTGCCACATAATATTTTTTCCCTCTTGCTTGCTGTTTTCAATACTAAATGGGGTCTTTTAGTGGGTGTATTAGACTAGATCAGTGTTTCTCAACCTTTTTACCATGGGGGAACTCTTAAGATAACTTTCAGGTCTTCAGGGAACTGCTGCTATAGTTTCCGTATTTCCAGCTCACAGTATATTAGTGTGGTGATCTGTAAGAAGAACGCCTCTTATATTGCTGGCAGATCATTGGTATTAATAAAACTGACATATTAAACTGCTGATCTGCTTAAGGAACCCCTAGCAAACTCTACAGGAACCCCGGGGTTCCACAAAACTCTGGACTAGACCTTATACTTTGCAGAAATCAACCAGCCATAGAGAACTTTCACCTCACTTTCATCCAAGTAGCATTTGTGAGTTACATATTGCCTTTTCCATATTGTGTTAGAAGACCAGAATAATCCATGGATTAGGTTCTGATTTTTTACCCACAATCATCATTCACTATATCTCTGACACACAGGTTGTTAAATGGCACCAATGTTATATGCAGGATACACCAACACTAAATACAACAAGTCACAATTGTTAACCTTTCCTGTCTCTGGAAAGTGGAGGCCTTGCTGTCTAACCTATTCTCTCAAGAATCCCCTGAGATGCTAGGAATCCCAGTGGGAATTCTGTTCAGGAACTGTGTCCCCTCCTAAGAAAAGAGGAACTCAAAATATTGGTCATATGTCAAATTTTAATATCTTTCACCAAGAAGCATTTACCCCCACTGCTTCCTTGTAATGATAATCATCACCCAGCAATAGGCACCATTTTTTCTTCTAATAGCAAGAAAATGATTTCCATATGTAAGTATCCTCTACAAGGAGCTGCCTCCTGCATCCCACTAATGGCTTTCCCAATGTCCTTATTGTCAATAGGAAAATGTGGAAGGAGCATTTGTGGACAGTATCAGTTATATGTTAATTTGTGTATTATACCTCCCAGAGTTTTGGGTTTCTGGTACCTTCAAACTTCCTTGTAAAGGTTTGTGGTGACTGCATTTTACTTTTGTGATCAGTATGAAAATTTTCGTTGTCAGTAAATGAACATTCAAATATTTTGTCCAAAACAGTCTATAATCTGCTTTTTTATGAGAAATTTGGAGAACTGGTTCATACTCCTATTTATACTTATGTGCCAAGAAATGTGGACTGTGCAGTTTGTTTATTAGAGTTGCATATTAACTTACATTTTATTCGATCAGATGAGCTTTGTGCATTTTTTGAAGATTGGTCCACAGAGTTAACAAACCGTAAAAACTCCACCAATACAAATTTGTGATCAGATGTCAATGTGGTCAGGGTTCAGATCACCTGGCTTTAAAAGGGCAGGAAAAACCTTTTGTGATCAAACTTCTCGTTGTGACTGTTAGGTCAGGAGGGCAGATGGCTTCAATCGTTGCTTCCTCCGGTACTGACGCAGTCCTGTTTCCTGGAGGGCTAGTAGCACATGGGCTTTTTACATTATAATCATGTTAGACCGAACACGACTTAATTACATGCTGGTGATGTACAATATTACACCATTGTGTAAATATCAGAGCTAATCCTTTGGATTTTCTTTTCTTTTGTGTCTTTGAAAATTAAAACACCAGTAGGTATGTTCAGGTTTGTAAAAAGACAAATAAATAGCTAAACTAAAGCAAATCACAATACAAGAGCTGTATACTAAAACATCTTGTCACACTGCTATACTCTAAAGCCCCACAGTATTCATAAAAATTAGGATAATGGATGTTTTTAAAGGCTTTGCTATGTAAGTAAATAAAAGGAGAACTTAAAATTCTCCATAAAACACAACGGTTGCCATGACCTGTAATATTTAACATGTAAAAATAGAAAAACAGAGCAGAAGGGCCTTTTGGCAGCAAAGTATATTTACTTATTAGTTGCTAATATACACTAGACAGAGCAGAAGAATAGATAGATATGTAAGAATAGATATGAATATAAATAAATATATATTTCCTTATATTCATATCTATTCTTATGCTATCTTAGACTATTGTAGATCATAATATTTGTTGCACACTCCCAGTACGCTATATCTGATGCATAACATGATTATTTATTACTATATATCCCATTTTTACATATGGTTGGTGATCTCAATAACTACTAATGTATTAACAATACAGAATGCCTATCCATAATGTGATTTGGTGATGCTTATCTAAAATGTTTTTCTTTTTGTGAATATTTTAGCATACTAACTATGCTACAATATTCAAACAATATCTATTTATCTACTTTGTATTATGCTAGCTAAAGTCTCTATGCTCCCCTGAAGAAGCCACATGGCAAAACGCGTCGGAATAAAGAGATTAAGTCTTTTGTTGTAACATTTATCACTTTGTTACCTACACTATGCTATGCCTAAAGCTTAGTTGAACTCTGTCCTGTGAATATTAGCAACTAATAAGTAAATATACAACTTTGCTGCCAAAAAGCCCTTCTCTTGTGTTTTCCTATTTTTACATGGCTTTGCTATGTAGCTTATGAATGGTATCTCCTAAGCTAAAGTAGGAAACAGAATGGCAGGTGGTGATTTGCATCTTTGATGGAGACCCTACAGCCCAACTTCACTTTCAAAAATAAATGCCCAGGATGTCTAAAAAAGTAAAATATTTTAAACTACTAGAGATCCTTAAATCAGGCAAAGTGAGCTGCCAAACAAATGCTAGGGAAGACAGACAGTTTAATTGCAGAAGGGCCACATATGCTGAAGATATAAACATTTATGAATGACAAGCTAAACACAATCACAAACACTTGACCAGGTAAAATAATTCATCTGTATGTATTTCAGGTTCATGGTTGTTTTCTTGTAAATAATAAATGCCATTATAAACTGCACCAAGGTTATCTCTTTTGTGTTGGTTATATTCTACTTTCCCTTTGACACTTTATATAAACTTATATATAAACACAAATGTCAATAAGACACTGGCACATTCCCAGCAGGGAGAGATAACTTTGGTGTGACTCACAGTGACAGTGGAAGACTGAGTCACAAACGGATCTTGATGCTGGAAGAAACAAGAGAAATACTGTTAAATGTATATTAGAAGGTCAGTCCACTCAAAACTAATATTTAGAGGGAATTTAAAGCAACATGTTTGTTATAAAGGTTATACTCCTCTCTATGCCGATCCCCTGTACTCGGTTCTCTGCTGGGCTGAAGATTAGATGTCCTGTCTAGGCTCCAAAGTTTGCATAGGGCCAAGAACCAAAAGCACCACTTCCATTTCCGTCATGTAAAGGCCAACGGTGGCAGAAGTGGCCCAAAAGTAGCAGGTAAATATATACAGTTATGTCCTAAATATTTGGACAGAGACAACTTTTTTCTAATATTGGTTCTGTACATTACCACAATTCATTTTAAATGAAACAACTCAGATACAGTTGCACTGCAGACTTTCAATTCAGTGGGTTGGGCAAAAAGATTGCATAGAAATGTAAGGAACTAAAGCCTTTTATTACACAATCTTTTCATTTCAGGGGCGCAAAAGTAATTGGACAAATTGAAAAGCTGAAAATAAAATGTTCATTTCTAATACGTGGATGAAAACCCTTTGCTGGCAATGACAGCCTGTAGTCTTATACTCATGGACATCACCAGATGCCGGGTTTCCTTTACTGCAGCGGCTTTCAGTTGCTGTATGTTTTGGGCCTTTCTGTCCGAAGTTTAGTCTTCAACAAGTGAAATACATGCTCAATTGGGTTCAGATCAGGTGACTGACTTGGCCATTCAGGAATATTCCACTTCTTTGCTTTAATAATCCCCTGGGTTGCGTTGGCTGTATGTTTTGGGTCATTGTCCATCTGTATTATGAAACACCTCCCTAACAATGTAACTGCATTTAGCTGGGTTTGAGCAGACAGTATGGCCCTGATTTAAGAAAGCTCTTCTGGAGAGAATACACTTTCAGAAGTGAACTGGGTGATCCAGAAAACATGAAATGGATTTTTAAAACTCATTTGCTATTTGCTAGCAAATGTTTTGAATCCTGGGCCAGATCCATTCCAGGTTTGCTGGGTCACCCAGCTTCACTGATGAAAGTGTATTCTCCCCAGCCTTGGAGAACTTTCATAAATCAGGGTCTATGTCTCTGAACACCTCAGAATTCATTCGGCTGCTTCTGTGTCACATCCAGGATAAACACTAGTGTCCCAGTGCCATGGCAGCCATGCATGCCCAAGCCATCACACTGCCTCCGCCATGTTTTACAGATCATGTACTATGCTTTGGATCATTAGCTGTTCCACGTCTTCTCCATAATTTTTTCTTGCCATCATTCTGGTAAAGGTTAATCTTGGTTTTATCTGTCCAAAGAATGTTTTTCCAGAACTGTGCTGGCTTTTTTAGATATTTTTTAGCAAAGTCCAATCTAGGCTTTCTATTCTTGAGGCTTATGAGTGTCTTGCACCTTGCAGTGCCCCCTCTGTATTACTTTCATGCAGTCTTCTCTTTATGGTAGACTTGGATATCGATACGCCTACTTCCTGGAGAGTGTTGGTCACTTGGTTGGCTGTTGTGAAGGGGTTTCACCATGGAAATGATTCTGCCATCATCCACCACTGTTGTCTTCCATGGACGTCCAGGTCCTTTGGCGTTGCTGAGTTCACCAGTGCTTTGTTTCTTTCTCATGATGTACCAAACTGTAGATTTTGTCACTCCTAATATTGCAGCAATTTCTCGGATGGGTTTTTTCTGTTTTTGCAGCTTAAGGACGGCTTGTTTCACCTGCATGGAGAGCTCCGCATGTTGTCTGTTCACAGCAAAATCTTCCACATACAAGCACCCCGCCTCAAATCAACTCCAGGCCTTTTATCTGCTTAATTGATAATGACATAACGAAGGAATTGCCCACACCAGCCCATGAAATAGCCTTTAGGTCAATTGTCCAATTACTTTTGTGCCCCTGAAATGAAGTGATTGTGTAATAAAGGATTTAGTTCCTCACATTTTATGCAATCTTTTTGTTCAACTCACTGAAAAAAAGCTGAGTTGTTTAATTCAAAATTAATTGTGTTAATGTACAGAACCAAAATTAGAAAAAAAGTTGTCTCTGTCCAAATATTCATGGACCTAACTGTATCTTTGATCACAGCGGGGATCAGAAAGGTTTAGTGCAAACTGCATCAAGGATGACCATGTTTTATATTGCAATGACAAGGCATAGGTTCTCTCCATGGAGAATTCATCAAAATTTTGTTTGATTTGATTAGAATCTGAGAAGGTTAGGAATTGAAGAATTTTTTGTATATACAGTATATAAGTAATTTTACCCTGTTTTTGATTTTAAACAAAAATTTAGCATACTGTCATGAAGAAGAGAGGTACCATAAGAGGGGATCAGAATACTGAAGGTAATATCATATTGTCAAGCCTTGATAGTTATTGGTAAAAATGGAGGAGAATGAAAGAAGGCTTTTTTGGCAATTACTTAGCTATAAACCGCTTATTTCAAATAGATTAAACAAATACAATTAGGTACAAAACATACGATAAAGTTTCATGGTCCCATTAACAAATCATGAGACCACATTTTTTCCATGTCACACAGTGTCAATTTCAGAGTAATGGGAGTTTGTCTCATTTTCCAACACGTTTCACACAATGGCTTCTTCAGGGGAGACTCAAAGTTGATGGTATTAGTTGGTCAAGGAGTTACAAGAAAGATGGGGGGGGTTAGAGCCCCTGGTGTCTTAGTATGAGATTGAGGAATGGCTGAATGTCATCTGTACTGTGTTACGCTTGCGTTATCTTTGGACTCACAATTAAATTATTTTTGTATACTGTACATGAAGCTATCAACTTTATACTGATGATGGGAATAACATAGCCGGATATTATAAATCTGCTATAGTAAGTGCTCCAAGGGGTTCCCAATGGGGATTTAGCTTCCAAAATTGTAAAAACTTGCTAGTGGTTTTGGTTTGTTGCTTAATGAAAGTTTACCAAGTTAGAAGGAAAGCTTTAATCTTTTTAACAGCTTAGCTGGAGAAGGGAAAAATATTTTTTTCTCCAAGGAATAATGAAAAGACAGAATTGGAGGGAAGCCTTCAAGTGGCAAGTTCCATAGATCGTTGGTGGAGAGTGGGAAGAACGAGATGTCTGCAGTCAGTCACAAAATGGGAAAACATATGTCACTGAAAATATAAAAGGATGGTGGAGACTGGTAACGGATTATTAGTAAATGATTAAGATGATTAATTATTAAACATAGGTCGGGATGACATGACCTATGAATAATTTAATAAGCAGAACAGATGTTAACTGGAGAAACAAAAGGATACAAAAACAAAATACTAAAAGCCTGGAGAGAAACCACTGGGCTAATTTTTAGTACCAGTCAAAAGGTGTAAAATATAACGAATCCAAATACTTTAGCAACTCTAGCAACCATCATTACCAATCAAGGCTGCTTCCTGCTTTTAGCGACCTTGATATCTATATGGAAAAGGCAAAGATTGACTCTCTTATATTCTCCTTGCCAGCTGGAGTGGTAGTAGATGAAACGATAACAGAGCCCACAGTGATTGTGCCAGGCAAACCTGGATTACCTAGGTACTCTGGATGTAGAGCTATCAGTGGGGAATTCCTCCAGAACAGTTGGGTGCTATCCCTACAACCCCTACTGTTCTCTTGCAGAATTTAGCCACAAATATTCACAGGTGGAAAAAGGAAAAAAATATCCCAATATTTACATTTTAAGGTTGGGCGTGCTCCATCTAATGCCCCGGGCACCACCCAGCAGGGTCTCATAGTAGAATGCTCTGGATAAAATTCAGGTGCAGACATCTCTTTGTTGGAGGCCCTGGGAATGATGACCAATATCACCCATACAAATCATCCCAAAGCTAACATGGTCTTTAATGCTTATTCATATCTTTCTGCATTGAAAAAGTTTGTTCTTGTTAATTCAGTATTTTAAAGCAACTAGTAATCTATATAGCCCAGCACAAATCTCTCCCCTGTACAGCTGCACATTAAGCTTTATATAATCCCCTATGTATAGAGTTTTCTTTACAAGACTGCAGACTGTTTTCCCCATCTGCAGAATGACAGCTGAAAAGTCCATCTCGCATTTCCTTATTTGTACCACAGAGAGGAATAGGATTTGCAGCATACCTTAAATCTCCATGCTGCTTTTGAAATATTTGAAGACATTAGGATGGTTATGACAATAATGTCTGTGTAAATGTGGTCTGGAAAACCACTAAACACAGTTACACTGTGTTATGCACCTTCTACATACAGCTGTATCTTTCTAAGTAAAAATACAGTATGGGATCCCCTACCCCCCTTACCTTGTTTACCAAAAATCGACCTCAGACGCAGTGAAGTCCCAATTTACACTCCACACATATGCTGGTCAATGTGAATTCACGTAATCCATGAATGAAATAAGTAGGCACAAAACATTTTCCTTTGGTAGCACTCATATACAGAAAGCATAGTGCAAGCAGAACAAAAAAATACAAAATGGTTATATATTGTACATGAAATATACAAAATACATGGAAAGCATTACAAGCAGAAGAGCACTAGAGGTGTTGAATGGGGAGACTTCCAGCCAATCAGAGAGACCTCTAGTTCTCCCCTTTAAGGTCACTTGATCACCTGACCCCATTTAAGGTCACCTGATCAGGTAGGGGAAAATTTGCTTAAAAATCTTTTTCCCTTTTCTCCTAGCAATATAGTATACTTCCTGAAACCCATGCTAACAATGGAGCTCGGTGTTTATAATGCAGGTCCAGACGTTTTATGAAAAACAGCCATCCAATGGTAGAAGAGGAAACCCAAGAATCCGTCATGGGCCAAGGACTTGCAGATGAGTCAGCCATAAAGTGTAAGTATACTGTGCATATTTGCCCTTATTAGAAGAAACAGTTCTGCATTAAAGCCTACCTGACAGCACAGATAGGATGGTAATGGTGACCTCCCATTTTAAATTGGTAAGTGTCTTGCTGATTGTCATCCTTTAGTATTCTAAAAAAAACTGATGGGGACAAGAAGGGAAAAAAGAATTTCCAATGTTCCTGATTTTAATATTTACATTATGTATGTAACTAAATATTTTAAAGAGTTCCATGGTTCCTCCAGTGGTTGCCAGGGGTTCCTTGAGCAATCGGCAAAGTGGTGCCTCTTGGGTCCTTGGGTCAGTTGGTGAGTTTAAGTGACACCAATAATCTTTTATTGATTTTTCCAGGCTTTTTTCTTTATTTTCACATGGTGACCTTGCTAGTGATGCATCATTTTATGCAATGCTGTACAATTATTAGGGGTTGCAACTGACAAACGTGCATACTTGTCACCTAAAAACAGGAAGACAAGAGAATCCCACCCAATAGAGCGTGCAGTCTAAAAGATAAATTGATAGTTAAGTGTACAGGGTTTATGCTAAGGGTTAGTTTATATTTTTTTGGGTTAAAGTTCATGGTTCCATGCAAGGGTTTAGTGTTAGGTGATAATATAGGAGCACCAAAAGCCCTGTTGTAAAATATAACATTCTACAAACTTTCAGCTGATGTCAAAGACCAGGTGCTTCTCGTAAAGTCTCCTAAAATATGCTTTGGTGCTCGTAAAGATAACCACACTAATTTAGTTCCACTTTCTAATTATTTAATACTGCACTTTTTTGTTTTCCACTTTCCTGGAATGAGCCTTTTCCGAAATCCATAGATACCTGGAAAATTCTTCTTTTAGAAGGCAGATGATCTGGCTGAGCTTCAGCTGGTCTATTCCACAAGCTGAGAATTTTTGCTTTCTTCTGAGTCAACTTAATGCAGCCGTTAACACATGCCAGCGTTACGTTTAGTTCTGAGGGGGGATCTGCTCCGGGTTACCATGTTACAATGTAAACACATATTCAAATAGCAAATGGTCTGGCACTTGATAGCCCAGCTGAACCTTCCACTGCAATGCATAGCACATTCTCTGTCCATGCAGTGACAAACAGCAGCAAGGTGGCTACCAGGAGTCACTTGGAAAACATAGAACATCGGTATCTGTCCTGTAATTTTATGTTTTCTATGTTTCATTCTAGTGGACTAATGCTGGGCCCCATGCAATTTTCTCTGTGTTACTTTAAATCAATTAAAAATGTCTATTGTGGTTGACTACAAGTATTCCAGGTACCAGCCACCTGTTCTATAACTGATTTGAATGATGACTGATGTTGCCACGAATTGAAAAATTCTTTTGCAACACAAAAAGTGTTTTTGATTGCAGGATACTTAAATAAATGACAAGAAAGACTTTAATTCCCAAACAATTTTTGACTGATATTCTGCCCAAATAATGCAATTGTTCGACTCATCTGACCCAGTGTTTCTCAACCAGGGTTCTGTGTAACGCTACGGTTCCTCCAAGGGTTATAAGGGGTTCCTTGAGCAATAAGCAGTATGTGTCAGTTTGGGTGGAACCTATAATGTTTTTGGCAATCTGTAAGGGTGATATTCTTTTCACTGGCCAGCAATGTAAGAGGAATTCTTCCCACTGACCAACACACAAATATACTGTGAGCTGTGGATTTAGTAATTATAGTAGAAGTTCCCTAAATAAATAAAATAAAGAGAAGGGATTGGGTGTTTGAGGTTGGCAAAAAGTTATTTGTATTGGTATTTTGGATTTACAATTACCAATATACTACAAAGCATGTGAAACATCATCAAAATATTAGGTCAGCACCCGTTGAAATTAACTGGGGTTCTTCTGACTATTATCTATACATTGATATTCTATCTAATCAAACAATTTATATACACAACATTTGTGAAAACAACAAAAAGCATACTAGACCCATTTTAGCATGACGCGTTTCACCTATTGGCTTCTTCAGGGGTGTTATTGAGGACGTTGTGGTTTGTTAGAATGTTGTTTAAAGCTCCTTGGGGTTATTATACAAGAAGGAGGATTTTAATGGATAATACTTTTTGTAGTAATGGTGATTTAAACTAAGTACTTAATCAAGAAAGGATCTTAGTGGTAGATGTCCAGGGGTACCTATATTAGGAACCCTCTAGAGGTGCAATGGGAAGCAACCGAACGCAGCCAACTGGTTCTCCTACAGGGGAGGGTGCAGGGTGTGGCAAGCGAATCAGTATCACTATAAGAGAGAAATCTGTATTTTTACCTTTTTTTTTACATTATCCAATATTAGGGTTCCCTGAAGACCTGAAAGGTATTTCAAGGGTTTTCCTATGTTAAAAAAGGTCAAAAAACGCAGATATAACCATTTACAATTATTGCATAAGTTTTGGCTAGTTTAAGTTGTATACAATGATGTCCAGAGAATCCAACCGCCCAAAAACAATTTTACTGACAAAATATACAAAATTGTTCAGTATTTTTTATGGACATCCCTCAATGTTACAAAAGCTCCTTCTAAAGTCTAGTTCTGCTTTTTTTTAAAACGTCAAATGGTAAGTGCAACAAAAGCAGTGATTACAAAATTGTTACATTAGTGTTTGAAATCCAATGTTTTATATCTCCCAATAGCGGAACTTGGGAAAGAAGTAAACAAGGAAAGGAAACAAAGCAAACAAAGCTCTGTATTTCACTAAATATTGGCATAAGCAAGGCTTAAAACGTAATAGACTCAGAGCCTACTGGCAGTATGTACTATATAGTTCACAGTCAACAGTCTTTGAACCCACAAAATATTTCTTAATGATTATTATTAATAATATTATTAATAATAATAAACAGTATTTATTTAGCGTCAACTTATTATGCAGCGCTGTACATTAAACAGAGGTTGCAAATGTTGGACAGACACTGACAGTGACACAGGAGGAGGAGAGGACCCTGCCCAGAAGAGCTTACAATCTAAAATTTAATTACTCTGCAAGAATTCCACAAACATACATTAACAAGTTTTTGATTAAATAAAACTGAAAAAAGCCTGAGCATATTGGTTAAAGCTATAATGAAGAAGTTCAATAAAATGTATGTATGTATTGGTATTTATGTTATGGCCATAAATACCAATTAAGAAATGCATTGATGTCAGTATAGGGGAGCATTGGCCTAAGGGTAGGTGAATAAAAATGTCATGGCAGACTCCTTAGTGGCACATCTCCGATAATAGACCCCTCAGTCACAGATACCCCGGTGACAGACCACCCTCTACCTCCCAGTGTCAAAAATATACACTCCCACGCCCCTCTCAAACCTCCGTAATATATGATGGTGGACCCATGGTGACCCTCGGTCCACATTTGCCACTGCCTATCCTCCCTGGACCCATGGTCACATCCAATCAATAATAATATTATTGAAGTGGGTGGAGAAGCAAAACAGGGTATTCCTACTAAGCACAGCATGGTACATCGGCATGCCACACATTCATACAAGTCAGTACATCCTCCAAGGCCCAAGCTCAGGTAATCATGATTTAACGGGCTCTGTAGTCCAGACCAGCACATGTACAGTGCACATAACGTTTACATGGAATTTTTTACTGGAACTTGCTTGCATCTGTGGACATTAATGGACAGATTTTTACAAATTGTCTACAAATTAACAGACAGTTGGCTATTTCGTTTAATCTTTCTAAAAAAAAGTGTGTGAGTTATTTTACCATTGAAATGGATTTTCTTTTTTTGTTTTGCTTATTCCATTAACTGCCATCCTTCTATCTAATAAGGGGGCAATCATTTGCCCCATGAGAAGTCTTGTTAGGCAGTAGAATGGCATCACCAGCTTAGCCTTGAGAATGTCAGGTCCTAGAAAAAAAAAAGTGTAACTAAATCAACAAGTTGATTAGATGGGGCTTTTTGGATTAATGGAGGTAATATCAGACATTGTTTAAAAAGCACAGGTACACTTTAGGGGAATATTTATAACTGCAGTCATCCAAAACAACCAATCACTACCCATCTAGGACTAGTCTGACCTTAATGGAAATCATTCAGATTGGTTACTATGGCTTACTGTACCTAAATCTGAAGAATATAAAACCCAGGATTGTATTCATTAATTTATAAATGAATGTTTTTTTATATATATGTTTAAGCATCTGACTCTGAACCCCTTCTAGCTTCTTTCCAATCATTCTTATAGCAGAGCTCAAACTACGAGTGAAAAGCAGCACACAATACAAGCTGTTACTTGTTGCAGTATTTTCGCTAGCATGTGAGCACTACTCCCAGAATACCAATGTGCCCATGCTACATGATGGCATGGGATGGGTCCATGACAGTATGTGCTCACAGGAAGTAGGCTGAATAGTTGTCATGCAACCTGATGCTGTCTGTCATGCAACCCGGAAGCTGTCAAGATTTAGTGATGGAAAAGAAGATGTAACAGACAACTTTTGAAATAACAGGAGCAAATACATAAATTCTTACTTTCTTTTTACAGATTTAAGGATGTATTGAAAAAAGATGGAACATGTGAGAGTTCTACTTTAACTGCCCCACTTGGAAAATGAATAGCAACAATGGCTTCTCCAGTTTCATTTGCTTTGTTATCACACAATGTCATGAGAATACAGGATCCCTTGATGCAGAGATCCTTAGAACAGCAATGAAATGTCACCGGCTGGCGGAATGCAGGGGGCATGAAATGGAAACAATTTCACACTTATGGAAACTCAATACAATAGCTGAGCTGAGGACGATGAGTAGTGTGCAAAAAGTCCACCGCCAAAGAGGGAGCCATGTGCAGAACACGTTAGTGGTAGAGTCTTGCTATGCAACAAAACATTTTCACGGTGTCTTAGACATAAGATCTCAGCCCTTCATTTTTCATACTTTACTCTTTCCTTTTATGAAATTAAAAATATTCCCTATAAAGAAACATCTTCAGGGACTGTGACGTGAAGTCAACATACAGTATTCATACCACATAAATCAAACTTATTGCAACAGCAGTGCTCCATTAAGTCCAAGTCTACTGAAGGTTCAAACTGTCCTAATGTGAGCATCAATTCTTCTATTCTTTGCCCAAACAACCAGCAAATCTTGACTTGGCATTGGCAACAATTTCAGAGAAAGGTTTACAAATATTGTTTTTTTTTTTTTGTTCTCAGTGATGGTTACCAATGCGCCTCTCATTTCTTAGCTTCATGTCACAGGGACCATCTCTAGGGCCCAGGTTGACATAATGGAAGGGGTGTAAGGAGTGCTATTGGGGTCCTTATATTATATTTGCCCGGAGCAAAATTTTTTTCTAGAACTGCCCTTACTTGCACATCATAGCTCTCTGCTCTTCAGGGAATGTCTAATTATCACCTGTCCCGACAAAACTCCATCCCTTCCTTTTCACTTAAGTTACAACAATGAGTCCACTGGGGCTGTTGTTTATACATCCAAGATGGTCGCACCTAAAAATAGTAAATCCAGCATGATGCACTTCCAACCAGCTCCAATTGTGGGGCTTCGGTTTGCAATTTCTAATGACTTTGATGTTCCATGATGCCTTGTGCTCCCTTTAGATAAATGGTTGCCAGCCAGTGAACCACAAGAAAATTTTGGTGGTCTGCATCTCTGGCCAGTGCACCCCCCCAGCGGGGTCCTTCTCCTGACCCCGCTGATCATGTCCCCCATATGTGCCACATTGTAACTTTCCATTCCACCAATCATATATCAGAAGGTGTGTTCTAACCTTTCATTACATTCATTGCATTCCTCCCTCAATTAACTTTCACGTAACTTTATTGACAACGGCTGACAATGGAGGGGTATCTAGCTTGTACACCAGGAGGTGAGTTACGTGTAGTAAATAATACTGACATGGAGCAGGCTGACATTTTAATATGATAACAATTCGGGACATAGAAAAATATAGGATCAAAATAGAGCTACAGCCTGGGTTGTGTTATGGCTGCCTGGTGCCAAGCGGGTCTGAGCCTACAATGGGAGAGTTGTGAGCTCCGGCATTCTGGGGGAAGTTTCTTCCCCATTGAGTGACACACGGCTCCCCATGCATGCCTGGCCAGCATTACGTGTATTTAGTGGTCTGTGAGGTCCGAAAGGTTTGCAAACACTGCTTTAGACTCCAAGTTGCAGGTTGCCCCCAAAGAACCATAAATAAGGAATAGAAGAATTACTAGATAAAAATGAAATTAGAAGAAAATAAAAAAGAGAAAGCGGACACTGCTGGAGCACCTGGAGGGGAAAACCTTTTTTTATTTCAATTTTCTTTAGTTCAACCTTAAGTTTTTGTATTGCAGTGGAACTAAACCTAATCAATAAATATTGTGAGCAGGCATCTGTCTGTATTATCAATAAATATTTATTTGTGGAAACAAGCTTCCCAGAACACGGCGGGGTTCTCACAAAGAGAAAAGCGAAAGTTAGTTTACGTTACTCTACCTCTGACCAAAATCTCTGAAAAAAGCATGCAAAAGGAGGGAGCAATAAATCTCTATGGAACAAGATTTTCCAACAGAATGTACAGAGAGGCTAGGGAATGATTGAAATGGAGACTAAAGCGCCTGCTAGATGAACATAGGATTGGATAACATCTTGTGCATGCTTTTAAATCTGCATTATTAAATTAAACCTTCAAGAAAAAATATTGGAAACCACTCTACATTCACTTGATTTGCCTCCTTGACTTGTTTCTTCAAAACAGCTGGAGGTGTAAATAACTGAGAGCCGACCCTTCCTCACCAATGCTTGGAAAGTCCTACGTTGTCCCATACAACATAAGGCTCTTGGTTGCTATTTGTCCTCCTGAGTTCTCTTTTCCAGTGACTGAAATGACACGCTGCTGTCCTGATGATGCTGACTCTTCTTTCCATGTGACCGGATTGACATAACGAGGGAAGAAATTGGAAGTGTGACACAGCTCAGAGAAGCAGCTCCGGTTAATGACCAAGCCAGAGGGAGAATGAGAAGGGGGGAGTCGATGGGCAGTTGCTTATAAACAAAAAATGTTTCCTTTAGGAACAGCCAGCGAGCATGAAAGGATTACCATTCCAATGTGACATTCCGACATTCTGGCTTGGCTCCACACCCCGGAAATAAAATCTCTTTTCCTGCGGCACACTTTAAATTTCATTTATAAAAGCTACGCATTCTCATCTGTCAAGAGTAAAACCAGGACACATGCTCCTCTAAGAGGGCACAAACCCCTCCAGGAATGCCATTCAATTCAGAGGATGTGATGGGCCTATTTAGCATGGTAATCCAATAAAAGAAATACTATATATATAATATATCTAATAACATTTCCTTCAGCTTTAAAGGAAAGCCTCACTTCCCCACCACACATGTAAATAACCTAAATAATCATCGCACTGCCAATTGGCAACTCTTAATACTTAAAAAATACTTTCTTTAGTTAGCTGTCATTTTCTAGATCTTTTTCCTAGTTATGGTTTTTCCTTATAAGAAAATCAAAAAAGGTCATTAGGTTCATTGTTACCTTACAGATCACATCTCACACACACATATTGGCTTAATATCCAAAAACTTGCACAGATACTAAAATTCAATTGCACGTTTAACCTGCAATGGGCGTTTAATTTTTGGTTTATTATTTAAGATAATTTTGGATTAAAGAAAAGTTAAGGGACCTGGGAATCTCAGATTTTGATGGGTTTGGTTGGTTTTTCAGATAAGTGGCAGCAATCTGTCTAAATAGTGGATGACTCTAGAACAGACATTTAGTGAGGTTCCATTGCATTCACTTCTTAAATCAAATGTATAGCACAGAATTGCTAATGCTAAAGATTTCCTGATTGCAGCATGGATACTAATCAGATGGTGATAACATCAGTTAATGTATGTAGGCCCCACTATGTATGAGTTCTCCATCAAGGGTCACTGCAGTTCCTAAAGGGCCAACAACTTTTTATCTGAATATCAAGAACTCCCTCCACTAAACATAACCAACAAAAATCTAGGAATAGACTAAAATGACTGGTGTCCACCTTACTATTTCCCTTCAAGACCTAAAACCCAATGCTGGGAGTGAATGCCCCAGGAGAACCTTAGTGAGTGAATGTTAGTCTGGAGGATTTACATGCAGTTACAACCACAAGTGAATCTAAGCCTCTATGATTAAAAGTACAAAAATAACAAACTAATACCAAACCAAATACAATGACCCCTTGTAAACCATATCTTACTAAATGTACCAAGCTGGCTGTTGGAGAACTACTAAAAACATGTGTGGACCCGGACCATAAAAAACAGTAGTTGGACATACCTGGGCTAGATGATGCTGAATGTCTCCAGCCAGCAATGAAAGTTGTCTCCCTGACTTGTCACAACTTCTAATACAAACTGTAAGAGACTTAAAGTTTTGGGGTGAAATGAGAAGTTTCACTATAGGAGAGTCACTTGTACAACTATGCAAATCAAAAAGTAAGACTGTCCTAGCTGTCAGTTTCAGGTGTACTGAAAGCGAATGCACCAACCACCCCGGCCTCCATGTGCTTTATTTGACTAAAATGCCTGTTGTAATGTTGATGCTGTAATGCTTAGGATAGCTAGTTAACTGGGATAGGCATAATATATTTGGTCCCAAAGAGAAGGAAGTATAAATCCAGCCCTGATCCTCGAGGTTCAAGCCATTAGCTTAGATTGGGGGTTTAGGTAAGGGTCCAGGTTGGGGTAAGTTATGTTGTTTTATATTATAAGATAAGTTTGTTGAAAGACCGGGTGTGATAGAAGCACCACATACAGGCAATGACAACTGTCTTTTTTCTTAAAATATCTGAACCAAATACAACAGTGTTGTTTTCTTATCTTGGTAAAATGCCAATGTTTTTCCTCCTTCGATCCTGGTTAAAAATGGTGGCAGTCTTGCCATGAAGAGACTTACCCCCAGTGCTGGTTGAAGCCTTTTATATTCCGCACCAGGCAGCACTGAGCAAACGCTCCTGGTTGTCCCTCTGGAGTTTTGACAACGGAAAGTTAATACCATGCTTTACCTAAAAATAGTCCGTTCCTTAGGTCAACATGAGCGTGTCCAGCATAGTTTGTCCATGCTTATGTGAATACAAGCGTTGGTAGATGTTTATATTATGTTTCAGATTAATAAAACATTAGCGGTCTTTAACTTTTTAGTCTTTTGAAATTAAAGAGGGTTAATGTTTTAAGAAGAACTGTAGATTTTTAGTCCAAATTTGTTTAAATCCCATCTTTAATTATGGAAAAAAGTTAAACTGTCTCCCATATCCCCTTGTATCCCATCTATATTTTTATTATTTTCACTTTCTACCTTAACATCCTAAGTACTTACCTAAACCTCAAGCCACATAACAGGCTGGGCCTTAAGCTTTCCTTCTTCTGCTTTATAATGTCCGAGGGTCTGCAATGCCTATTCCTCTTCCTGGTGATGTTGGTGATGGCCAAAGGCTGCAAAGAGAACATTACATGATCTAAAAGAATGCCGGTATAGTAACACAACAAGAGGCATGCACAAGTCCAGCTGGCTGAGCAGTGGAAAATGAAGAAACTTCAATTTGGGGTACGAAGATTATGTGAAAGTGGAAGCAGCTGTGTTTTTATGCATTTTAGGGGCACCTTTACCAATACGATGAAAGGTGTTGCAAAGCCGATGGGTCATGGCACATAATACTGCACATCAGGATCACTGCTTGATATTTTGACACATTTATTGTTATTGGAAGAAAAACAATTGAATACTGTTTGAAGCCATATGAAGTTTGAAAATAGCAATAAATATAATTGATATTTTTTATTTACTCCGTACTTCTGAGGAAGCCTTTGGGTGAAACGCGTCAAGGACGTGAGAATAAAAATTGATATAATGGAAATAGCTGTATATACTTTATACTATAACCATGGCATATGTAAAAGATGTGAATTTTGGTGTTTTTTTTTTTTTTAATGAGATTGAATAAACTATATAGATTTTTTTAAAGAAAATTCTTTTTGAACTATTTTACTAACAGGCACCTGAAAAATCCTTATGACATAAAAAAATTGGTTTTGAATGCAGTTTAATAGCTTGTTCAGACCCGCAGTAAAATCTGGCATTTTTGAGCATTAAAATCACTCCAAAACGCTTGTGGAAAAATAGATAACATTCGACTGAATAAATCCATTCATTGTGCAGGTGGCAGAAGGCCGCAGGAGGCAACAGCGTTATCTAGCAATATTGCAGTCACTCAATGTAGCTTAAGTGGGACCAATTATTATTTTGGCTACTTGTTAGGGAACCATTTAGCACTGACCACAAGGCTAATATATGAGCTCTAGATATAATAATTATAGGAGGGGTCCCCAAGACCTGAAAGGTATTTCAAGGGTTCTCCCATGTTCGAAAGGTCAACAATGACCGATCCAACTACTGATTTATAGATGTGGATATGACAATGGAAGCTGTAATTTTTGATTAGCGGCGGCATTCTCTAGCTCGAGGGTGGGCAAACTTTTTCAGTCAGGGGCCACAATCTGATAGAAAATTTGACAGAGGGGTTGGGCCGATTGGAGAGTGGGCGGGTTTATGCCATCATGACGTCTCTGAATGTGATGTCATAATGGCATAACCCAGCCTACTCTCCCATTGCAGATCTTAGCCTGCGATGGGAAAGGGTTGGTTGTGTGCAGGGACACAGCCCACCCACCTCCACGAGCCGGGATACAAACGGGGGACATGTTTCGCGGCTCTGGCCCGTACGCCTCCCCAGGGGAGTCCTTCTCCTGGTCCTGCTCGGGGTGGCACCGGCCACAGACGCAGACCACCCAAAGGGCCGGAGAAACAACCTTATCGGGCCGTAGTTTGCCCATGCCTGATCTAGCTAGACAAAGCTGGAACAAAATTGACAAACATTTTACATAACTGCAAATTATTTCATTTTGTGCATATTATTATGTACGGTATATTTTCAGCTGTGCATTTAGCTTTTTTTTCTTAAAACATTAACACCTAGTACCAAACCAAAATGCAGAATGAAACCTTAAGAACTTATTATAAATACTCATTTTACACACAGACTTTGCCACTTGGCCTTCTTCGAGGATCCTAGGAAAGCTGAGGACAATACTTCTTTCAAAGAATACTTTGGCCCTAGGCGTTCTTAGGAGCCTTCCAGCTAATGGAAGCTTGCTGTAAATCACGGTGTAAGATTTGTATCTTTTCAAAAGTTTAATTCTTTACATTTTATGGTTTGTTTTTTGGTGGGGAGGATGCCCCGGCATTAAGCAGAATTTTAGACATTAGCCTGACTCTCTTCTCTCAAAAATGTTTGGGGATTCTTTGAGGCTGGCTTTTAATTTAAAGAGCTTTAGCTTTCCACCCATAAGTGTCTTTGGCGAGTTCACAGAGTGATCAGCTGTGACGACTTGCAGCCTTCAGACATATTCATGTGCAGGAATGGGAGGGTCAGGGCTATTGACACACACCAGTATCCTGCTGCCTATTATTTCCTGTAAGTCCTGGCAGCCCACCAAGACCCTCAGCATGACAGGTGGATGAAGTTCACGAGGAAATCATGTCACAGGCTAGTTTTCCAGGAAAGCAGCTAACTAAAGTTTGGGTTTCAGCCCTCACTATGAATAGTTAACACAGGTGCCTTGTTGTGGCACAACTTAAAAAAGTACTCTGGCCAAAACAAATTCTTCCCTATTAATGACAGAGCTATTTACATATTTAAACATAATCTGCAACTGGTCTTAAATTTTGAAGCTGAGGGGCTGATTACAAATTTATTCTGGGACCCGAACAAGACATCCAGAATAACCCATGCTCCGTGCCTATCTTTAATTATCGCTAGGCATCAATAGGCAGTGTGTTGTGTGCTGTGCCCACCTGCACCAATGACTGCTATGCAGGGCCCGATTTGTAATGCTTTCTCCCCAGGGCATCTAGCTTGGGTTCAAGGGGCAAATATAGGAGGGCAACCAGGATGTCAGTGGAGGTCATTGGTGGAAGCCATGATGGTTGTGAACAGAGAAGCCCTACGCTAAGCATTTTTATGTATTATATTGGTAATATTATAGTCACTTTGCAGTACAAATCACCACCCTTAGAGGCCATTGCACCCTAGGTGGCCTTGTGAGAAATTGGACCCAACTGCTATGGAATGTAGAAGAGTGATAATAGTACTTCTCTCTTCTTGTTATATTTGTTATAATTCTTGTTATATGTGTTTTGCACCCTTGTTGCAGTGAAATTTATTTCAAATGACAACCCTATCCACATTCCTAACACACCGCACCAGAACTGCATTTTATTGCACCACATTAAAGCACATTGATTTGCATTGGGGTGCTTTTTTGTTTTTGGCAATGCTACTATAAACTATGGTGGAGGGTTTCTAATATTTCGGGTAAACCTTGCACAGTCCACTTTTATTATGGAGCCATTTTATCTCTGCAGGGACAGAGGGCAGCTCAGGAGGTCGGGCTGCTGACAAGCAATATATATTATATTGTTAGGTTGATAGGGTTAATATCGGGGAAATAGACATTATTCATTAGTCAACATGCACAGTTATAACAATTTAAGATGGAATATTCAGATTTGTGAGGTGTGAAACTATACAAATGAGGGCAATCGAAACAACTCCAATTTATTTCACATGTTCTTTTTATGGATCACATTGATTGAAACAACCCCAAAGTTTTCCCATAGTGCCTGTTATACTTTATTCATCAACATTTAGTATGAGATTGTTATAATGAATTTGTTTTCACGGCCTGTGCTCAATATTCCTTTAATTCATAATGGTCTCTGCTTAAGTGCTGGTTCCTTATTAATCACAATAGCTGGGAACGATGCTGGCAGGCTTTTCAGGAAGGGTGAGACGGACTATTGTGAATATTCTGACCACTCCTACCAGAAATCTCTAACTCTAAGGGGCCACTTGGTGCACAGAATGGCCTTTTTACATCGGCAGGAAGACAGTCCCAACTTAAAAGTAACACTGCAACATTACACTTAAAGCGCCACTACTATTAAAATACATCATGACCTATAAAAAGCCACCGATAATGTACAAAAATCAATAGGTTCTCAGAGTTTATAAATTTAGATATATTTATTACAGCAGCTCTCTATCTTGTGGTAATAAACCTTACAGAGTGTTTTATAGTCCAATATGTAGTCTGCATTATCCTTCAAAGAAACCTTAATAAGGTTATCATTGCTGCTTGTGTCTTCCTGCACCAATGGGTCTGAATTATTAAAGCTCTCCAAGGCTGGAGAGGATACACTTTCATCAGTGAAGCTGGGTGATCCAGCAAACCTGGAATAGAGTTCTTCAAATGCTAGCAAATGTTTTCAATCCTGGACCAGATCCATTCCAAGTTTGCTGGATCATCCAGCTTTACTGATGAAAGCGTATCCTTTCTAGCCTTTAATAAATCAAACCTAATGTCTCCAAAGCCCTATATTATTTATAGCCATTGCATTGACAAAAAGGGGTAAAACCCTCAATATAGTTAACATAACAAAGAAAATTATATCCCATTCCTTAATTTAAAAAAAATGGTCTAATACTTACAGCACAATTATTTGCACTTGTCAAGGTCAGAAAACACATATCATTCTCCTAACAATGTCTCTTTCTCACCTTTTTATACAGCATAAAAATTCCCCTCAGACTCTCAAAATGTTGTTCTGATGCAGACCTTTTAGTGCTGCTTTAATCGTTATAAAAATGGAACAGTTGGCCCTTGTCCACTGGACTAGAGGGGCCCACCAGTGGACTCGTTAACTGCCTTGGGATCTAATAATTCTAGTTTGAGGGTGAAGCTGTGCCAAAAAAAGCTTGGATTCCATCTCTGTATTTATTGCAGGAGCACCCTTCCTTTCCTTTCAAACTTCACTTACATTCTTACTTTCCCATCTTTTTATTTAGTATTATTATAATTATTATTAATAAACAGGATTTATATATCGCCAACATGTTACGCAGCGCTGTACTTTAAATCTGGGTTGCAAATGACAGACAAATACAGACAGTGACACAGGAGGAGGAGAGGACCCTGGCCAGAAGAGCTTACAATCTAGGAGGCCATCTGAGCAAAAAATTCCAGAAGCAGAAACTACTGGACAGGTATTTGTGTATAGTATATAGTATTTAGAAATATGTATAGCGCCTGTTTAGCACCCTGACAAAAGTCATTTATTTACCTTTATTTTGATGAAGAGAAGATACAAGGGATACACCAGGAGTCCTTATTTTATGTTAAAAAAAGCCTACTGCTACATTCCTCAAAATGTAAAATCTAAAAAAAAATTAAATAAAATGTAAATATGTCCGTCTATTTATCTATCTGTGACCACAAGCCGCTCCTGTCAGCTGTTCCTATCAACAAGTACCTGAGGCTTTAAGAAAACACTGGAATAAAGATATCATAAACATTCAGATGGTTGGGGTCAGAATTTGGCATCAACAATATGAAAGCCTGGATCCATCCTGCCTTGTATCCGGCTGGTATGGGTGTAATGAGTGGGGGACATTTTCCTGGCATACTTTGGGCCCCTTAGCACCAAATGAGGCTTGTTTAAATGCTACCACTTACTTTAGTGTTGTTACTGACCATGTCCTTCCCTTTAGGGCCGCAGTGTATCCATCTTTTAATGGAAGCAGGATAACACTATGTCACTAAGCTCAAATCATCTCAAATTGGTTTCTTCAACATGACAATGAGCTCAATGGACGCAAATGTCCTCCATGTTCCCTAGATCCACCACGTAGATGCGGAGGAATGGGAGAGTCACATGGGAGATGTGCAGCCTATAAGTATTTGCACTTGTGCCTTATGAAACAAAAAACTTGCAGTCAAAGACCTCCACCTATCCCATCTTAAAATATAACTCCAACTAAAAATAAAAAGAATACAAAAATCAGCTTCTCGTTCATTTCTGTTCACTGACACTAACATAATATTGTTTTATTATACTTTAAGGTTAGATAAAACAATTTTTAGACTGAGCTGATTTAATAGCAATAGGCGATAGGAAAGCGTAGATTCAACTATGTAGCAAGTGTCAAAAAGTTAAGCAATCATATTAAGGAAGATTCCAGCCTGACCGAGAAAACATGATCTCACCTATAAGTCTAGAGGAAAATAAAAGATAATAGAACTTCAAAGTAGTGGCCATTACATTTATGTGTTTATTGGTTTATTATGATTACATTTATGTGTTTATTGGTTTATTAATACTACATTTATGTATTTATTGGATTATCATTATTGTACTAATTCATTTATGTATTTAACGGAGTTTCTCTAAATGTACATTCCTTTTTCTAAATTATAATAAATTATAAAAAAAACAGCATATATTATTTTGTTACTATATTTTTGTTACTATTTTTACTATATTATACTGTAAGCATAAAACTTAAGCATATATTTAATGCATTTATATATAACCCATATGCTGTTCCTTATCAAACCATCATAGTGTAAGGCAGAAATGAACTCACATGGAAGGTAATGCTTGAACCAGTGAACAGACTTACCTTGTACATTCACAGGTGTTTTCCTGTTATTGAGTAATTACAAAAACGTAGAAAGGGCAGCGTGGTTGGCTCAATAGTTATCACTCTAACCTTTGCAGCACTAGGTCCCAGATTCCTATCCTGGCCAGGACACTACCTGCAAGGAGTTTGTATCTTCTCTCCATGTTTGCATGGGTTTCCTTCCACACTCCAAAAAAACATGGCATTAGGTTAATTAGATTTATCTAAAAAATTGTCCTTAGACTGCGTTAATTACATATGACTATGGTAGGACATTGGATTGTGAGACCCTTTGAGGGACAGCTAGTGACAAGACCATGGACTTTGTACAATGCTGTGTAATATGTTGGTGCTATATAAATACTGGCTAATATTAAGTAAGACAGTCAGGGATAAGTAAGGGTGATGGTTGATGATTACTCAGTACAGAAGGTCCACTGTATGGTTTCTAGCACTTGGAACAGTTACAGCAGTTCGGAGTAAGGAAAGATGAACAGGACGACCTCTGCTGATGACGAGCTGATTATCATTTTGATTATGAGGAGCTAAAAAAAGTAGGGGTGTGGAATTCCTTTTATTCCTTACATAAAGGGACTGAGGGTGCGCAAATTGAAAGAATTGCTGACCTGAACTAGAAACAGGTGGACAGATGGGAACAAATCATATATATTGATATAACACTTTAATCATAGCAATAAAATAAATTATACTGTATTATATATATATATATAGAGAGAGTACATAGAACATTAACCTGCCAGTAAAATAACTGTCATTCCAGGTCTAGCGGGCTGACCGGGGCCCAGACAAGCGCGAACGTACTTGAAGAGGTTAAACTCACAACCCAGTAGCAACAGCCATAAACATAACGCAAATAACATGAAATTCCATTCCCCCTCCAACGTCACTATGACCAGCATACATAGTACAGAGCGGGGCTGCAGACGGCATAAGGAAAACTTAGTGAACAGCTGTAACACCCAATCCCACAAGAACTCCAGAACCCTTTTCCCGGCTCTGCCCATGCCAGGAGCTGGAATCCCTTTCTCTTTAATCCACCTGTTCAATTATTTATCATGCTATGTGTTTCTTTTGAATTGTCGCTCCAGCGCAGGGCTTTATGTTGTAAGGGGACACCCTAATATTTTTAATGACCTTAAGCAAAGTGATTGACATTAGATAGCCGTGTCAGGTGTTGCCAGTGACGCAATATGTTCTCCCCAGCAGCAGGAAGGCTTCCTGTCGTGATTAACTCGGGGCTATGAATGTAACAAAATGTGTTGTCAACTTTCCTCTGATGCAAGACATTTTATTATAGTGTCTGGTAACAGAGCAGTGTAGCAACGCAAACAGTGGCTTTAAATACACCCCCCACCCCCCAGGCTGCTACATGTATAGCAAGCTCTATTTAAATCACCAGCAGAACGGAGATCTGTTATCCATGTACCCAGGTGCCCTCACATCCGGGAAAAGCAGGCCTGGATTTGTCAAAAGGCCACGCCAGTCATTGCTTAGGAAAGGGGGGCAAAGTTTATTAAGATAAATTACATATTTAGGTTGTACTAGGGTTTGCATTGGTCCAATGAAGAACATAGCCAGCATAGAACATCGGTAGGGCAAAAAATGCAATCACCTCATTCTTTACAGGACTAAAGGTTTGCACAAAGTTTCTAGGTGGGACTTCCCTGCCCCTTAATCTGTTATGTTAAAACTATAGCAGGTAATGATTGATCACCATTATTTCAGTTCTATATTCCCTAAAACATTTGAAAAAATAATTGATTTTTAAATTCGGCTAATAAGTACCTGTCGGTTTCAATCAGGAAGGGACCAATCGCTTTCAAGAAAAGTTTCAACAAAACAGCTTATTAGAAAAATTAATTCCACCAAATTTTACCGTTTGAGATATTTTCAATCTGATTTTATAGTTATGATTATTAAATGATAATTAGTTTATTATAATAATTTCTAAAATAATTAAAAAATTTATATTTCAGAAAGAAACAAGTGCATTTAACCCCCCGCCACCACCACCACCAAAAAAAAACTGAAATCAATAAAAAAACTACACATTACAAGAACATACAACATGTTTTCCTGGATGGAGATGTTGCTGGGCCTTCTCTTGTCATTGTGAAAAATATGGGAATCCTAACATTTTTACAATGTCCCGGATCCTTAGCTTTCCCAGGATGTCATCAGCATCCACTGAAAGCAAAATGCATGGTAAGAATTTTTTTTCTACATTTTTCTTCTGATTTTGTTTTTATTTCTTATATGCAAAATACACAAACTATACTGAAATAGTACAATTTAAATCTCTTTAAAACATAAAAACAACATGCAAAGTCAAATTGCATTGATATGTGCAAGGATGTAAAAGTGTGCACATTCTCTGCCAGCCTCCACATTTTCCTCTTACACTTACATAAACTTAGGTTTAAGGAAAGAGGAAGTGTAGAAATAATTGTTTTCTGAGCCCCAATCACTTTGTCTGGCCCGGTGTTACTTGGGCACAAAGTGAGAGTAAACCCCTAAATAAAAATGAAACACACGAAAGTGTGTGAATGTACTAAACACTTAACTTCAGACGAATGCATTTTTATTATTTTGGTGTTGTTGGAATTTTTATTGTTGTTACGTCACATTGTTTTAATAAAACTGTAATACAATTGTTGTGTGTTGGTGTTGAACAGAACATCCTTGCTTTGGGCAAGGTTAAAGAACTTTTGTCAAATTGTATTTAAGATACAGCCCCATGGATCCGTTTGGTGACTATAATTTCTTGGTTAGGCAAAAAATGAGAGCCCACTACAACTTTCCTTCCCAAACTGTGCAACATGTTATACATTGTCAATGCACTGACCTACTGTTAGCAAAAAGGTCCCAAAAAAGAACACACAGACAAAACAATTTACTGACATTTTTACAGGCAATACTTATGCACGTACAACTTGCACACTCCAACAGACTCCCCCATTCTCTACACACTCAAGATTTATCAGTGTTTAGATTATAGTTTATGAGGCTCATAGCATGGTTACAGGAAATCAAAGTTATTTGTACCCCAATGGCGTGTGAATCCCACTGTTAAAATAACAAAGGATAAAAAATGCCCACTGGCTCAAACAGTCTTTTGGCATGTGAACTAGTATTTGTTTAAGTTCACATAAAAAGAATATTTGTCTGTGGAATATTCTGGTTATTAGGATTGTTATTACAGCACTGAACTCCAGATCATAGACCTTGTACAATGATGATATTATCAGGGTCAGTGCATTATGATGTCACAGTGCTTATGTCAGAGTGATTCTTTTACGATAACCACAGTTGCTGTTGCAGTATGGTTTTCAAGGTTCCATTGCTGTTGAATGTTAGGTCATAGGATTTGCAGCATGTCCCATACATATGTAATAATAATTGAGATGAATCTAGCCCATCCAGGAAATTTAGCATAGGCCTGGTATGATATAACCATATCATATTCCACCTAAACTCTGAGCCTAATTCTCTGCATGTAGATCAAATCTTGCTAACTACATTCATTATGCATTTTATTTTTTTTTTGGAGCACACAAGATGTATGGACTGGCTCAATGTATAGGGGTGCAAGTGTATGGGACCAAGACACCTAAGTCTTTTCAGAAATGATTTCACATTTTTCACCCAATCTTTACCAAGATTTCCATATTTGAATTAAGTTGGGTAAACGTGTGAAAAGTGTGCGTGCATGAATAGACCTTTTAGATAATAGCCTTTTGCAGGTAGATTATCAATGGATCCTACAAAACCAGACCTCCCTTTTCTTAAAATTTCAACTCCATAAATGACCTAATAACGAGGGGTAAGTAAATGTGTTGAGATGGGGACGAGGACGAGGAGAGGGCTGGGGTTTAGAGAGTTTAGCTTTTCTCTTACCCTGTATTTCAGTTATTTTGAGAAATTTGAGAAAGACAAATGTGTATGCCCAATGACATAACACATTTTTTTTTCATTTTAAACAAAGCAATAAAACCAGACTTGCTTAGTGGTGTTCCTTCAATGAGTTCCTTAATCAGAACACAAATAGTCATCCAAGTAAATCTTACATTCTTACATATTAAAATCTCTACATGGTTGTCCATTAGAAAATAGTAATCATAATCTGCAACCTATATTCTTCTTCTCCAATCCAACAAACTGTATGTGAAGATTTTTTGAAGTCACCTTAGCAGAGAAAGAGTTAACCAGGTGTTTTGTGGTCATGAATTCCCGACTGATGCTAAAAGAATGAATCTGAGCAACCTGTGGACACGGTAAGGAAGGTCGGATGTAATTGCTCTTTTGAACAAGCGATATGACAGTGACGGCTTCCTATGAGGTTATGTTTTCCTCTCGAGCAGCAGGGTTTGCCTGTGGTTATAGAAAAGGCTTTGTGATAAAAATCAATTGAATATAAAATGCCAGCATGGATTACAGGAGGGAGCATGCTGCATGGAGGTGGTGCATTCTCCAACTGTCAATTAAAAGTTAATTTGCCTATTATGTTTAAGAAGACTGACATAAAGAAAATAAAGACAGATATGAAATTTTAACACAAGGCAAGCAATTTCATGGTTTTACTGTTTAGAACAGAAGAAAATAAATCAGTCACACTGTTATAGAAGACATTCTTTTAGAAATACTTTTTGTGGCAGATTAATGTGTACCTGTGCGTGACTTGAATGTTGGAATTAGTATGGAGTTAGACTCCTTGGGTATGTAATGTAATGCACTAGGAGCCCCAACATTTTTGTCATACAAAATCTGGAAAGTTATGCCTTCTTTTTCCATCTAAAAGTCTGTAAAGATGTCCACCACATGGACACATGGACCAAAAGCTTTGTAAAGTAGGGGTTTGACCCAAACACCAACTTCCTAAAGTTAAATATTTTCACATTAAACCATCCCAGGAATTTATAATTTGTGTCCACTATAGAACAGCGGTCGCCAACCTTTCACACCTCAAGGACCACTAAATTTATCATTTTAAATCCCATGGACCATTAATATAAATAGTTTTTAGAAAGATAAATACATTTGTAAAACATTGATCTTCCTAATGGTGCTGACAAGGACTGTGGCAGCTCTGATTTATTTATCAGCTCACAGTTATGTAAAGTAATATTATTGTTACTATTGTTATTAGTTGTGTTATCTTTGGTATTACTAAAGAAATGCAAAATATTTGCTTTTTTTCACTCATTATGGCATTATTTCATTTGAAAGTCAAACTATTTGATGCCATTAAATATACCAGGTAAAGAAAATATACAGCTAAGGTCATACTTATCTAAAAGAGCATCTGAGAAATAAACAAACAAAATAAAACAATGGGATGAGAATCGGTATTGGTGGAGCGGGGTGACTGTTGTAATCGTGGAAACAATACTGAAGCGTACGGCTCGGTAACGGTTGCCTCATACAACTTAACACTACACTGACGTCACGCTGCGCCTCCCTTGTTTTTCCGTCTCTAGTACAGTTCGTGAATTTAGTGCAATATAAAGGCGAAAATTGTCATTCAGAATATAAAAATTTATTAGAATATTATTTTTGTTTTATTATTAATTACTAATATTGCAAATAATGTCCACATTTTTCTGTGGACCATCAAAAATTTTCTTGCGGACCACTGGTTGGCGACCACTGCTATAGAAGATCCTAAAGACACGTACTGGTCCCTCCAGGTACCCGCCCTGTTTAAAGTTTAAAACATTAAAACCAAATAGATATCTTCTGTGTTCCAATTACATGTAGGAAAGGAGGAAATGTGGTGCTTTTGATTGAGATTCTTAATTTATGCTTTAATCACCACTAGATAATTAACACCTGGGATTTCATTGACTGTTGAGTTCAGCACATCTTGTAATTTTTGCACATTTGGCTGTATGGGTGCGACTATCATATGGCAAGAACCAACGAGAACCGTTCCCTTATGCCACACTGGTATCCAGACTAATACAATATTTTTAAACAATAAATTAGACAGCCAATATTTTCAGTTTTTCACAGCCTACAGCCGCCCCCTGCAAATATTGAGTCCAGTGAACAGCAAAATGATCCAGTATTGCAAAAGGGCTAGCTTGTCATTAAGATAGGATTTGAAAAAGACCCTGGGCTTCCCTCACCTTACATTATAGAAACCATCATACTAGGCATATTCTTTGGTGTACTGGACCCCCACAATACTGTGACTGAAATGTGCCCCAATTTCTAGTAAGTAAGTCAGACTTCATGCTCCTCTGGGGCGGAGCCTAATGTTCATTGTAAGTTGGTAAATGTGGCACAATGTAGTATATGTCACCATATAGTCACATAATATGATAAGTAACTTTAAAAATGACCAAAGCTCATTAAGCACAACCCATTTTAATGCTAATATCTTTCTAATACTGTTGATACAAAAGAAGGAAAACACAAAATACTTTTATAGTAACTGTGGTAAAAGATGTAAACATTTATGATCACAGAATACACAGCCACTATTGTAGCAGCACTATTTTTTTTTAATAAAATGTTTGTTTTATACAAAAAAACAGACTAAAAAGTGCTAGGTTTAATAAGTTTAACGATAATTTATAAAAGTTGACACTTGGCAGGTACAAATCGCAATTTAGACAAATAAAATTACATTTATCCACCTAGATACACTGTAAAATATAACAAATAAAAAAAAATCTACAAGTACCACCAGTATCATTCACTGCAGCACAGAAGTACTGACAACCGATGTTTGCTTTTACTTTATAGTCACCGACTTAGAATCAAATTGTGAATTCATTCTAACCCTTATTGTCTAAAAGTAATACTACAGCATTGAAAGTGTCATTCCTACATCTTTTCCATGGATTCTCCAGCATAAGTATGTGCACCAGAACATTGAAATGCATTGATGACTCCACCACCATATACTCATACATGGTAATAAATTATTAAATTAACAGACTTGTTTCATATATGGAAAATAGCACAAATTACTTAGGGATTTGGAGGCAAATATAAAAAGCCAATTTCACTAGGTGGAATACTGCCAAATGGTATTGGCTTTCACTCTAAATAGACAGCTAGCTGGTTTTCAACAAGCTTTAAGTAGTACGGCAGCCTGCTCGCAGCATGTTTAAAGTGACAGTCGGCACTTCTATTCAAGGGGACCTGTCACGGAGAGATGATGAAAGCTGCCATTGCTGAATTCATTCTATACAATGCTAATTGCCTGGATGGAAAGCTGATCGTTTGGCTTTAGTCGTTTTGAATCCCATCATGCAGGTTGTGTGACCATCGGTGGAACACCTGAGCTGCATACTTGTTGATAAAAGCAAAGGATCAGAACAGCAACCAAAGCAAGCATCAGAACCAGGTCAGCAATGGCAACTTGATAGGTCAGCTCCGAGACAACACAGGAAGTTTGGAAAGGATGGTTTTACATTTCTAACATAATCCAAGGTATTTTTTGCAGATTCAACAAATTATTTCAGTGACACAGTAAATGAACAAAAGGGAACAAATATGAGAACGTCATTGTTGGGGTTTGCGTATACTTTAAAGGTAAAGCTGCAGAAAGCTTACTGAATATCTTGCAAATGCTTTGCAAAAGTTTGCTGTTCATCTATAGAAATGGATTAAAACACCGGCATTACTAGTCCCAACTTGTTTTAGAAGGTGAATATTACAAGGCTTTCCTCCTTTTGTTCCCTCCATTATTTAATGTGCCACTGACCAAAAACTGGTGATACCTGATATGCACATGCTTGTTCTAAACCAAGGTCCCCCCAAGTAGAGAAAGGGATTGGCAGCCCTGGACTGCATTTTAAGACTTAAACCAACAACGGCAATTCTTGTACATTTATCCTGACAGAGGCATTTTACTTTTATTATGTCTAAGGCAGTGTTTCTCAACCAGGGTTCCTCTAGAGCAGAGGTCAGCAAGCTTTTTTGGTCACTAGGCCATTTCAGGGGTGGGCAGGAGCACACTAGGCCGGACTCCCTCTCGAGTGTCACCCCAATGGCCCTGCCCCCCAGCAGGAATGCCCCCTGAAGTGAAATCCCTCTTCTACGCAATGTCCCCTATTTACCCCAGCGACAGAATCGTTAACGCCGGCCTGGGTAAATAGGGAAGGGAGCCACCACACGGAGGCCCAAGAGCTGCATGCGGCTCCAGAGCTCCGGCAGCTCTGGCTCCGGTAGTTTGTTCCCGCTCCGCTGCGCGTTGCCGGAGGGGACTAGGCCGGATCAGCCAGGGGTTGTTTAAACTTTCCATTCTTATCAATGTGCCAGTGCACACCCGAATGTTTTTGGATCGTCATGTTTTGCGAGAAAATGCCCTTTACAGATTTCATTTTTTGAAGGGACTATAAATTATTCCAATAAAAACCAATGGGGGCCATTCATAAGTGTTTATAGGACAGAGATCACAGGAAAAAGCATATATGAATTATATTTGCATAATACAAACTTTTAAACATCTGCATTAAAATGCCTAATATCAATTTTCTGGGTATTTGTAAGCATTTTTAGGCTTTTAAACACCTGATTTAAAATACCTTTAGATGCTTGTATAATTGCATTCAATGCAGTATGGACATTTATAAGAGCTTAAAAATAACATCAGTGTGGATGCCTAACAGGAGTAAAAAAAATGCTAAAACCTCTCAATGAACAACCTACATGTAAATTTCAAACACGTTTTAGCTAGCTTAAGTGACTTTATTGTTTTGCTACATTAGTCTATGCTGTGTTACTTTATTATTGATATATAGTGCCCATCTCTAGTGTTATTTGTGCAAATGAAGCACATTTCTTTTCCTTTAAGAAAATAGACATCAGGTTAATGTAATATTGTCTCCTAATGCTGAATATTATCTCTACAGTTATTATTATAGGAAGTTTTGTATGCAGTTTATCTAAATGTTGTTTAAGGGGATTGATTTTTCAAGGTTAGCAAAGTGATTTCTGGCTCTTTTTGGTGTTTTTCATTTGGAGTATTTATTTCTTTACCCGTTTGTCTGAATTATTTAACAAGAGAAAACTGTACATGCAGCTCTGCTGTAGAAAAAATTGGAGAATCCCATTATATCCCCTCGGACAAAGAGCAAAAAAAAAAAATCAGCTGCTCAAACAACACTAGGGCAGAACAATAGGCCCAAGAAAATCAATAACCAAGTAATGCTGCCCTATGACCAATACATCATGCATGACTACTCCAACTATTCCAAACTACCTCACGTTTATGAAGGTTTGGCGCTTCTTTGAAACTTTTATTGCTCTTTGCACTATAGGAGAATAAATGTAATACCCCAAAAAGAGTATACAATTAAAAACCAATACAGGAAAATACATAAATTAGGTATGGGGGGGGGCCCTAAAGGAAACACAGACACTATTACCCCCTTCCACTCCATCGTATATATATATATATAAAGGAATTCAGGCTATTCACTTACCAAGGTGAAAAACCTCTCTGCAAGGGATAATTCACATAGCCTAGTAAATGTTGTGATAATTGTCTAATGCAAGGAACACAATTTGCCAATCACCTTCATGGATATCCTTACTCAGTCTATATTCCTTTGGACCAATGACAGGAGACCTGTAAACACTAAGTGTATAAGCATGGGCAATCATTATTATCTGAATGCTACTTTCTTTAGTGATCCCAGACTGTAGTGATCTATGTGATCTTTATTGTGAATACCAAAAACCAAATGCACCAGAAACACAATAAGCCATATCTGGGGACCATTCAGCCATCAGCAAAGTGTCAAGGATTAGCAACATATGGCTTTCTTCTGTAAATACTTAGTCCTTACTTGAGTTACAACCCAACCTTTAGACACTTACTTCTGAACCTGGGAATACCTACTGCCATATAGGATACAGATAACCTTACCTAAGATTTTTAGTGCTGTCTGTGTCCCTGCTGGGGCAATCTACACCCTGTCATTTTCCCAGAACCATTGTCTTTGACTCCAAAGGCATTATAATTATTGTAGCCAGAAAATAAACTAATTACTGTGCATACAGTTTGCAATGAAGCTGCTATTCAGCAAATGCAGTCACTTTGGAAGTAAAGCAGAACATAAATGTCTGCATACCCTTCAGATGGAACATGCAAAGACATAGACATATATATGCATTGTTTTACCTGCCAAAGGTTTTCTGTTCTGCCAATCTTGTGATTTAATCACAATAATCAGTGAAATTCCTATTCCTGGTCCACTTTTGCAGTTTCCTATGCCATCAACCTCCAGCATGCTCATTTGGCAATAACTCAGCATCATTACTTCTGCCCAATGAGCAAGGAGATAACGGAGAAAACTGCACACAGCAGAAATATTTGGGGGAGCCTAGATAAACAGGATTCTAAACTATTTGGCAGGTAATATATACATATATATTAAATCTTTATTTAGCGGTTTGCCTAGGACTCTAATTCAAAAGCAGGGTTACAAGCTGCCAAAATAGCCTGACACTGCTAAACACTTTTAAAAATGTGGTTGTTCTGACCTATTAGGTTTAACACTTTCTAATATAAAAAGTATTCAAGTCGGGTAAAACTCTGCAATTTGGCAGCTTTAAAACTAGCATTTGCAAAAAAAGACTGCAGCAATGGCAACCTTCATTTTTTATTTTAAATTTCCTATTGTCTGTACCCTTATCATAGGAGACATATGCAAGCTGATAAAATCTTCTTTTGAAAATGCAAGTTGCCTTTTGGAATACAAACTCCGGAATAAGCATTATGTTAAAGAATCTCCCTGGTCTGCAACATCCAAGGTTTGTTTAGACTGTGCTATTCAGCTTAAATTGCTTCCCTGGGCTGCCACTAGAGGGTACTTTTTTCAATCAAAAAATAGAAAGAAGCCAACCTATATTAGCCCAGGTAAGTAGTTTTCCCTTAAGAGCACCCTCTAGTGGCCACCAAGAGGGATCATTAACACAGAAGGGAGGCTGCAGGCCATAGGCTACAAGACTCAATGAACTTCTGTAATGTACAGATTCCCTTTCAGCATCTTGTATACCATGCAAGGCATGGACTGCTAAAGCATTTGCACACAAAACACATAAATCCTTTACATTTACCAATACAGGGGAAATAACAGGGAGTTTAGAATAGCAGACTGCATATGCATATCACAAACAACAGACCAGAGCACAATAATTAGATAACCAATTTGAATTACTTTGAAGATATTTCAGTTATAACAATTATTAATGCCAGATGAGAGAGCAGTAAATAAAAGGAAAAACTGATACAAATTTCTGATTGCCTCCTAATTTCCCCAACATTTGGGCATTTTAGAATGAGAATTGCAACATGTGAGATTTTTTAAGTAATTTGTTATCATGAAAAAAAATCCTTATTTGCAACACCTTGATTCAATGTAAGATGAAGTTATCCACAAGGCGTGAACCCCATGCCACCAAACAACCAAAACCTTCACCTACAACGAAGAAGGAAATGACCTCAGCCAAAGCAGGTGACTATTGCTATGTTTTTCAAAACAAATCTGATATAGGAACGACAATTTATGTAACAAATTAGAATACTGACTATCTCATTGAACCTCACTCATGCCAAATATTTATATTAATACTCTTCATTTATTCAGTCTTCTCAGTTATTTTACACCGTTAACACTTCTGTCTCGTATAAGCAAAATCCCAACACGATGGAGGTTTCCAAGACCACTTCCAGCTGGTCCAATTGATGTAAAACAGATGCAGTCTTAACACTGTTTTTGATGTTCTTTAACTCTTAAGCAAATAAACTCCTTTGATTTGCCACCAGCGCTGTTTGGCTCTCTCTCCTTTTCGCCCTTTTATTCCGTTGCCGTATTTTCCAGCACAGAGCACTTGAGCAGACCAGAAGAAGTCCAGAGGATAGTAGGACCAGCCCAAAAACAGAAATTATTGATCCGTGAGAGTTGAAGCTATAAGCCACTGCAGTGACCACAATTCCCACTATAAGAATAACCACTCCAAAAGGTATTGTGCAGCGATAGCAGGAGAGCTCAGCTCCACCCGTTGCTGCAGTTAATTGGGTTTCGTTGACTCTCGGAACCGTTATAATTACACAGTCATTGGTGCGTTTTTCCATCATCATGGGATCTGAAGCCTTTGGAGGGCCCAAGAAGATGTCTTTAATGGGCTGCTCCATCATTTTGCTGCAAGATAGTCCTAAATGATCTCTTAGAAAGCTTCAGTGTTGGGTCCGAATTGTCTAAAGCTGCATAAAGAAATAAAATGTGTTTAGAATCAAAATTAAAATACAGCATATGTACACAGCATTAAAAAGTGTTATTTCTAAGGAAAAACAATCTTAAAACAAGAATAGGAAACAAGAGCAAACAGTTAGGAAAGTTCTCAGGTTTATTTCCATCTGTGCATTTAGTGCACATCACAATTCGGGTTTTCCCCCCACTTTTAATTATAAAGACATCGGGCTCTAGGAAAATATATTGAGTGAATCTCCCTAGTGGAGCACAGACAGTATTAAACCTGACAAGGGTGGCAGCCCTTCTCCACTTTACCCCAAAAACTGAAATATGTTTTAATCCAAAATTATTACTATTACCACTCACAAACACAAAAGTAGAACAAAGGTTTAAAGATTTAGTTGGCATTATTCCCCTGTAAATTACCTGAGCCAAAAAAGTTAGAAATATTGCTTTCTTTATGCCTACTTAACTTTAAATATATGCTGCCTGGCCATACAAAGTACCCAAGCATTTGGGCCTAGGTCAAGCAAGTCAGAAACATTGCTTTGTCTAGCCCAATTTTACTTTATGCTGCCTGGCCAAAAAAAGTTCTCAAGCCTATTGGAAGCAGTGTTATGATTTGAAGTGCCTTTGGCATCAGTATTATGATCTGGGGTGCCTGCGGGGGCAGTGTTATAATCTGGGGTGCCTGTGGGGTCAGTGCTATGATCTGGGATGCCTTTGGGGGCAGTGTTATGATCTGGGGTTCCTGTGGGGGCAATGTGATGATCTGGGATGCCTTTGGGGGCAGTGTTATGATTTTGGGGGCAGTGTTATGATCTGGGGTTCCTGTGGGGGCAATGTGATGATCTGGGATGCCTTTGGGGGCAGTGTTATGATCTGGGGTTCCTGTGGAGTCAATATTATGATCTGGGCTGCCTGTGGGGTCAGTGGTACGATCTGGGGTGCCTGTGGGGGCAGTGTTATGATCTAAGGTGCCTGTGGGGGCAGTGTTATAATCTGGGGTGCCTGTGGGGCAGTGTTATGATCTGGGCTGCCTGGGGGGTCAGTGCTATGATCTGGGGTGCCTGTGGGGGCAGTGTTATAATGTGAGGTGCCTGTGGGGGCAGTGTTATAATTTAGAGTGCTTGTGGGGGCAATAGTATGATATGGGATAGCTTTGGAGGCAGTGTTTTTAACTGGAGTGCTTGTGGGGGCAGTGTTATGATCTGGGGTACCTGTAGGGGCAGTGTTATGATCTGGGGTGCCTGTGGGGGCAGTGTTATTATCTGGGGTGCCTGTGGGGGCAGTGTTATGATCTGGGTATCTGTGGGGCAGTGTTATGATCTGGGGTGCCTGTGGGGGCAGTGTTATGATCTGGGGTGCCTGTGGGGGCAGTGTTATGATCTGGGGTGCCTGTGGGGGCAGTGTTATGATCTGTGGTGCCTGTGGGGGCAATGTTATGATCTGGGGTGCCTGTTGGGGCAGTGTTTTAATTTAGAGTGCTTGTGGGGGCAATAGTATGATCTGGGATAGCTTTGTGGGCAGTGTTATTATCTGGAGTGCTAGTGGGGGCAGTGTTATGATCTGGGGTACCTGTAGGGGCAGTGTTATGATCTGGGGTGCCTGTGGGGGCAGTGGTATATTCTGGGGTGCCTGTGGGGGCAGTGTTATGATCTGGGTACCTGTGGGGGCAGTGTTATTATCTGAGGTGCCTGTGGGGGCAGTGTTATGATCTGGGGTGCCTGTAGGATCAGTTTTATGATATGGGGTACCTGTGGGGTCAGTGTTATGATCTGGGTACCTGTGGGGGCAGTGTAATAATCTGGGGTACCTATGGGGGCAGTGTAATGATCTGGGGTGCCTGTGGGATCAGTGTTATGATATGGGGTGCCTGTGGGTGCCAGTGGTATGATCTGAGGTTTTTTCAGTTGATCAGGTTCAGTTGCATTATGCACCCACAAAATGATTACCTGAATATACTGAATGACCAGGTTTTTTAATTCATTGATTTTTTTCCCTCCCCCGATGGAATGGGCATATGCCAAGATGACAATGCCAGGATTATTCAGGCTAAAATTTTAAAATAGTGGTTTGGGGAGCATGAACTATCATTTCGACTCATGGATTGGCCACCATAAAGTCCAGACCTTAAACCCATTGAGAATTTGGAATGTGCTGAAAAAGAGTTTATGCAGCGGTCCAACTTTCCCATCATGAATACAAGATCTTGGTGAAAAATGCAACTGCATGGAAATAAATGTTGTAACATTGGCAATCCAACTAAATATTAAATTGTGTGACTTTTTTTGGACCAGACAGTGGGTATATATACAACTCCAGTACCATGTTCCTTTTCAGGCTAAGTTAAATTGTATTACATAAATCAACATTTAATTCATGTTTAGTGGCCCCAGCCATGCTTATGTTCAGATACGGGTTATGTGAAAAAAAAAAAGGTAGACTTGTAACAAAATATTAAAAAACCTCAACAGTGTATTGCAGTATTGCATCTGGAAAAAATGTGGACGGTTACTAGATTCTTAGCAACATGATAGAAATTCCAGATATTTTATAATATTTATTCCAGATATACTTGTAATTGTGTGAATAAACTCCAACGTGACTCACGGTAATAATTTTAATATAAAATATTTAGCTTTTTTTTTATTGAAACCCTCCTTTGTTTCTTAAGTTGTCTTGCACAAATATGATAAATTTAAAAAATGTTATATGAAAATAAATTGAGAAAATCCTGCTCTTGCTGACCAAGAAGGACAGAATGATTGTTTCATTTTCAACATTGCACTGCAAAAAATAACAAAGCTAGTAACTGAGAGGTATAAACGGACATACATCAGTTTCTTGTTACTACACATACATACATTCCTATATAGCCAATAGTTCTAATGGCCTTTATTAAAAATATTTTGCAAATTTTTCACTGCAGCCCCAATCAGCTTTAAATTATGCAGATCCAAAAATGTATTTTATTGTAAATAGAGTAGGGAAAAGTGAAACCCCTGTTAGTTGAAAATTGGTGCCATTGGGGTGATTTTCCTACAATTCCAATCCCAGGAAATGTCCACAAAGGGAGGGAAATTTTCTTCTTGGATAGTTGTTACCAAAAAACAAGCACCCTACTGGAAAATTAACCCTCATCTCTGGTAACAACTCTATAATATTGAATTTTTCATCACATTTTGCCTTGGTAATAATAGTCACCACAGCAATTTGGGACAAATCTAGCCAACAAAAACACAAAGCAATACTTACATACAACAATCCCAAAACTAAAACAACTAAAACAAAATGCTTGAACACAGTGTCTTATAAATGTTTCTTAAATGAATTTTAATAAAAGGATAAAAGCAAGTAAACTGTCATCAGGAACATTCTCCTTTACCCTAAACTCCACACCCAACCTTTGCATTTTTCATATCCTGCACACCATAGGTCAACCCATAAAATCACGGAGTTCCAATCTGGTATAAGAGAGCTGATGGAAAAGTTTTTCTTTTTTGTGTTTTTCTTTTATTTAGGCTTACTAGCCCTTATAGTATATGATACAAGTAAAATGTGTTTCATATTTATAAGTTAAAATGTAAAAATAAATAAATGAGAATGTTTTTTTCTTTCTAGTCCTAATAAAGTATTTATACATATTTCATTTACCTAAGGATAGCTTCTGGTCACATAAATAAAATCCCAATGCACATTTTGCTGTACAAAAGTTAAAGAAAAATATTAGTAATGATAAAACAGCATGTTTGGGCTTTTCAGTCTTGTCAATACATATATTCTATATGTCTATTAATATTTAATAGCTGTATGACTTTGTATATATATATATATATATATAAAAAATATATATGTATACATAAATGACCTACAGCTATTTAAAGAAATATAGAATAATTCTTTATAATAGGTTATTTGGGATGAATTAATCATACTGGTCACTTAAGTTTTTTTTTTATATTAGAATCTAGTTCAATAGATATTTAGCATAGTGATAGACACATTAATGTAAAAGTAGCATTATAGCATTAATGTTAGATGTATGATTCATCTCATGTCGGTTGGATATTACTCATTTTAGTGTTTTTCCTGCAGCCATGAGTCATTTAATTATCTTGAAATTCATTAAGCTTGTCACTTATAGTGTCATAGTATGTTGTGATGTCTATGATGTGATGCATTTTAATTGACTATTCGGGGAAAGTAATATATCAATACAACATATATATTATAAAGAATGTAACAGACTGCTAACATGCATGCAACAAAAATGAAAATATTCTTTACTTTATTAAAAATATATTTATAATTGTTACGCTACCAAAATATACAAAAATTAAAACTGTTATGCCTATAAACATATGTTATATTTCTATTATACTACAAAGCTAAATATAGATGTTTACTTTTACATGTATTAATATTTAATATATTTCAAACACCGCTCTAAATCTAAAATTTTTCTAAATCTCTGAAAATACCAACAATCTTTCAATACCACGAAAAGTGCAAAAAAAAATTCTGATTTACAAGCAAGCATTAAAATCTGAACCTACCGTGAAAATCTATAATCCATGGTATGACAAATCCCCCGGAGTGTTTAATCAACAAAACATGAATTTTGAGTCAGTCCAGTTTGTGTTGAGCAGGAAATATTCCGAGTGCGCCTGCTGGCCTGGAATAGCAGTCTGCAGCTCGGAGTTACAGATGACACATCGTTAGCTAGGAGGTTTTCTATGGAAAGAAAAAATCAAGAGGCAAATGAGAAGAGAGTGAATAGGCGTCTGTTTGCAGTTATGAATGGGCTGTACAGAAGAGAAAGGGGCCAGGCTTTATAGGAGGAGGAGAGGGTTTACCTTCACACCTCTCTCAAAACTTCTTTTCCCAGGAATAATTCAGTAGAGTTGATGCTTGCTAGGATTCATCATTGACCATGGGTTCTATATACTTAGAGACTGTTCAGTTAACAAAGCGAATGTCCACTAAGCTTTGCAAAATGGCGACGTTTAACCATCCAGTGACCTGTTTCTTTCTCTTGCAAAAGATTGGGATCTAAAACAATCACAGCTTTACCTAAAGTACTAACTACAGTGAATGTTCTTTTTGTATAGCTTAACTACTTTAGCAAATCAATCTTCATTGTCAGTGATCAAATCAAAGATGAAGGTCAGGGAATCCAGACTTGGCTACATGCTTGTATATTTGCAGCCCATGTCTTTTTGTTTTTAATAAATATTTTTAATGTTTTTGAATAAATTAAACTTTTTTTATAAAATTGAGCTGAAGATTACAAAATGCAAAAAGCAGCATAGCCTGCAATACTTACCTTTAATCCAGCAGGACCTGCCATGTACACTAACTAAAGGTTCCAGTTGCTGGCAATTAGAATAAATATCAAGCAGAAAGCCCATTGTCCAGATGGACAGCAGCTGCTGGTTTAAAGGCCCAGAGAGCAGAACGAAACCCAAAAATTAAAAAATTGCAACCAGGCATATTGTTTATTGCAGAAAGGACAGGTGATGACCCATTGGTAAAGTTATTACCTTACTTGCCTCAATTTTTTAATTGTACTCACCTGTCCTTGTTCTGGTGTGGGTGATTCCGACTTTACCTGACCTTCTACCAGGAATCAAGTCTTCAGCCATCATGATTGGCCAGGCCAGGATGGCGTAACTCCAGGTGGAGGATACTACGATATCCTGGAATCCTACACTGAGCTGCGCATTCAGCTTTTTAAAGACCTGTATGATTGCTCATTTTCAAAGCAGAACTTTAGTTTTTCTTTAAGTTTATCTTCCAAATTGTGGATGATTGCACATACCAGTATATACATTTTAAAGGTCACTTTATTCCAGCATGGTGGTAAAATATAAAATATCGGTGAAAACTCTTGTATGTTCCACTCAATATGGCGCATGGACTCCATGGCTACAGTTTTTCTAGTGTTCTTATTTTTCTCATAAAGACCCCTTTAAACCATTTATATACTAATAGATGTATATATATGCCAGTATTCTAGTATATTCATCATCAACACTTTGGAATGCTGGCAGTACCCCTGGCAATAACTCTTGGAGTCAACAGTATGCATCAATGACATGGCTTACGTGATAAACCTCAGTTCAGATTCAGATATTCTGAATTTAAACGATCTTAAACTCAACCAAGGCACATTTGAGCAAAATTACTATGCAATTAGAAAACTGAGTTTGCAGAGAAGCCGTATTGACATTAATCATCAAATCATTTGCAAGCAAATTCTGGTTAGATATTTGGAATGAACACAGCATTCTCATTCGCTAAACTTTGTGAAAACTCACTTTTCAAAGCCAAAAATAAGCTAAATGAACAGCCTGTACTTCTTTAGTATCCTAACCCCAATTTATAGTGAATCAGTGGTATTGTTGGGAACCCTTAAGCATAAACTAAAATAAAACGAGTGTCAGCTCCTATATTCCCAGGATAGTTACATAGTTAGACAGGTTACAAAAAACATATTTATTGATAGAGTTCAACCAAAAGACAGAAATAAAAGTAAAAACTGCTTTATCAAAACCTTATTTTGGCGGTTAGTAGCTGATCCAGAGGCAAATGAATGGTTTTATAATATATCTGTGTCCAAGACAGCTTCAATTAATTCTTAATAAAATACCATTTTCACTTTCCATTTAGAAATAGATACGGCTTTTGAAAAAGCTAAAGTTTTGGTTAGAGCCTGCTTCTATTAAAATCTATATCACATGTATAATCCATATCACATTTATAATCTATATCACATTTTACAGTTGTTAGCATAAGGATACTTCTGTTCCTGTAGGCATAAGTTCACATGTTTCACATTTTCTGTGTAATTTCTTTATTTTCTCAATGTTTAATTACCTCCTTCCCCCTTTTCTTTCAGGCATTGGTACACACAAGCCGCTATGTGTACATAAACTGATCTGGATTCACATTAATCTTACTGATTGCCAGTAACCGCAAACTATTGGCAAAGCAGCCCCCAGCATCCTCAGGAGGAACACCGTGCCTGCAATGAAAATAGTTTCATAATGTTGAGTCCCACCCTGGTATTACCAAAATCCAAGAAGATTACAGACACAGAAAAAGTTAGTACAGCATCCGAAGCTTAGAAAAAAAAAATACTGGAAAAGTTTAGTGCATTTTTAGTTAAAACACATTTCAAAATAGAACTGCAAATGTAAAGAAGAAATGTATTATTCTGCAGCTTATCAGTCCTTGCCAGATGCAGTGGCTGCTATTTATTTCATATTTTTCATTTATTTTCATCTGATGAACCTGCCAAAATTATAAGTCTCGTCCTAGGGTGACAGCACTCGCTCATGGTACTATGAAGGGGAATGTTGTCACCTTGGAGTGACACATTTTAGCTCAAAGTATGCAACATGTCCCTATGAGATGGCTCACCAATTGTTTTTTTGATTCTTTTGTGGACAATCAAAAAATATGAAAAAATACTTGGTTTCATAAACAGCTTGAAGAATCATACTAGAAAAGGAAACCACAAAGTGAAGATCCTCTCAAAGGCATATTAGTGAGATGAAACGCTGCTAACTTCATCCAACCAACCATACGATAGGAAAAATCCTGTTTTTTAGGTTTCCTTGCACATGATTGGGTATTCTTTGCAAAGAGAACAAATCACCACTTTTACTAAATCAAATAAATTATCCTTTGCAAGGTTATAATTAGTGAAGGTCGAATATCTCACTATTTGATTTAACAGCCTTTCGTTCGAATAGTGAGAATTTGTCCAGGTGATAAAATGCCGAATTCGAACACCATTGAAGTCAATAGTGTGAGAATTCTGTATATTTTTAGGGTCTTTTAAGTGCTGCAAGAGCAATCTGATTGCTCTTGCAGCCTTTACTAGTTGTATGTGTTCTTGGATAGGGTTTCTCTATCCATGAACCCATAGTACAAGACCCCATAGACAAGACCCCATAGACAAGTCCCCATTCATCACCTATATTGCCCGGAGATCCCGCAATGACAGGAGGATTCCCATGGCTGCACAGCCGGGGGAATCATATTGTCATTGTGGAATAATCTGTAAAAAAAAAAAGTTAGTTAAAAAACACAAACATTCAAAAAATTACATTAAAATGATTTCTTTTTTTTAAACACATTTTTTACATTTTTTTTTCCAAATTTTTACTGTTGAATCCCGTGTTTTTCGGGTCAGGCCTATCCGAATTCAAACAGGCATATTCAGGTCGAACATAAGGACAACCCGAATTCGTACACCAACACTAGTTAGAATTCACCTTGCTAAGTAATCAACCTAAATTCTATTAGTACATCAGCCCCAATGTCTCCAAATGTTCCCCCTTTGATTTCTTTAAGGTTGAGTTAAAGCTCTCAGTAGAGAACATGTTTTTTTCTCTGTCTGATTTGCCTTTGGATCCCAAATGCACGTCACCAAAACTCTATTAACTTTAACTGAACAGTTCTGTGCCTAACATTGATCCATTAGGCATGGGGTCGAATGTCTTTGGAAGCAGAATGTCCTCCTGAAATACAATTAAACTGGTGGACAAAACCATGACAAACACAACCTTTGCTTTCCATCTGTAAGTTGGTGAACATCAAAAGTACACAAAAACACTTTACAGTCTCTTTAACCAAGATCAGGCTCCAGAAAGTAAAGGAGAGATCTATAGTAACGGGAAAAGAGTGAATTATATTGAATGGAATAAACCAACATAGGCTCCTTGCAGGGCCTGTAACTGGAGAACGCCATTAGAGAACAATGATACGTTTCATCCAGTCAACATGCTTACTCAGCCAAATCCGAGGTCTGCGTTCCAGATGTACCAAAGGTACCTTTCACAATCAGAATTCATGATAAAACAAACTTCATTTCATGATGTTCAGGGAAAGACATCATTTGGAAATATTGTGTATCATATCATTCAGCGAATAAAAAAGATGTTCAGTAATCCCTATTTTTTTCTTAAATTACAGATTTTTACTGCAGCTTTAGTCTGTAGAATAAACATTCTCTAAATAACTTTAATATTGTTAAGTGGGCCATTTAGGAAAAAGTAATATGGTAGTGGGCAAATAATATATTTATTATGGTTTTTAAGGGTTAAAAAAATAAAAAGTGGAACTATTACCAAAAAAATATATAAAACCTTTACAGGTGGAAAGCCATTGATCCCTTTGCGATCTTAGTGCAGTCGGTTCTGTGCCGTCTCGTCTTTCCTTTTTGTTCCGGCGCAGGCTGGACACTGGTCACCGCCATCTTATACTCATCTTCTGGATTATTCTTTCTATGTCACCCCATCAACACTTTTTTTTCTACAATAAAGTAAAGCCCCTTCGGCCCCTGCCTGGGGTCGGAGCAGCCCGCAGTCTATTGGGATGCGCAATATATGTGTTCTCGGAGGTGCTGGGTTCTCCAATCAGTCTTTACTGCCGTGGCAGTAAAGATGATAGATGATGATGATAGGTTCGTATTAAGTAAGGTAAATATGAATTTTTGTATTATAAACATTTCACATCATTAACATGATTACTTTTCTGTGTTGACTAAATGGCTCTGATTTATAAAAGCTCTCCAAGGCCGGACAGGAAACACTTTCATCAGTGAAGCTGGAATGGATCTGGTCCAGGATTGAAAACATTTGCTAACAAATAGCAAATGACCTTTAGGAAATCCATTCCAGGTTTGCTGGATCACCCAGCTTCACTGATGAAAGTTTATCCTCTCCAGTCTTGAAGAGCTTTAATAAATCAGGCCTTAAAGCCGCGACTCTTTTATGAGACAGTCCAAAATTTTCATCATACAAAGGAAGCTGCAAAGCAAGCTGTTCTGATGTTCGGTCTTTTGTACTTTGGAAATCCTGTTCAAGTTTTACATAAGTATGTAGAAAATCAATACCATTTTCCTCTATGTAATAAAACAGATATAAAGAATCTACAATGATAAAAACTAACTTAAAAAATGAAACAACAATTGACCACAGGCCAATATAGTGGCACTATATGATTTTTTCTGTACATTATTTGTAATAAAATTTGTACATATACAAAAGCAAAGAGATACGGGACTTTAACGCCAGGGAATATTGTAAAAATTATTATGAATCTTTTATTTCCTTTAATAAAAGCAACAATTAAAATATGCATGCCTCTTCCCCTATACCAAGTTTCAGGAGGAGTCTAATTGACATGTTAACATATATGGGCCAGATATAATGTACACATTACATATGTTGAGATCATAGCGGTTCTCCTTATAATTTAATTGCAAGCCTGTTCATGGATGAAATTATTTGATTGAATCTAGTTTTTGAAGATAATTGCTTATTACCACCCCACAATGGAGTGAGCATTACTAATAATAATTGGAGAAGTACTGAATATTGCTGTGGAGAACATATACGGGACACCGCCATCTCTCTATGTTGTGATTTTAATCCTGCATTTTGCCTGCTTTCATACCAAGGGAATAAGCATACCGGTGAATGTAACAACCTTTGTGCTGATACATCTACTATCTGTACTAATTACATCCCTGAGGAAGCGGACATAGTCTGCAAAACGCGTCGGATGATCTAAACATATGTAATGTGTACAAGGTATCTATCCCATGTATGCTAAAATGTCAATTAGACTCTTCCTGAAACTTGGTATAGGGGAAGAGGCATGTATATTTTAATTGTTGCTTTTTAATGAAGGAAATAAAAGATTCATGATAATAATTTTTACAATATTCACTGCTGTTAAAGTCTCGTATTTCTTTGCTTTTGTATTCTTTAATGTATGTCGAGGATGTTGGCAGGATTACAAATGTTAGAAAACCAGATGATATAAATGATAAAAAAGATTTGTACATGGTTGGAATACATGTTGGAATACGTATATACGTATATGTTGTGATATACAACATATTGCCTATGTTGCACATTTTAGATGACTGCAAGTCTTCCAGGGTTTATCTAAAAGCAATAGATTCTCCACATTTTCTAATGACAGGAAACACATAATATGGCACTGACAACCAGAGGAAAGGTGATTTTTGCTAAAACTTTCAGTCTATGAAGAAGCTTGGGTGCAGAATTATTTATTGTATAGCAAGTAAGAGATACCTACTTTGCACGTTATTAATGCTCACACCTTCCCCATTGATGTACAGTATATGAAGCATGGGTAAAGCACAGATTAACTATAAACATAACTGAGGGAGCTGAGCTGCTGTGATTCCTGACTTGGAGGGCTTTAATGTTTCTGCTGTTTTTTTTCACATTACCAGCAGCTTCAGGGTTCCATGAATGCTTTTTTTAAAGTTTGTTTTCAGCTAGTTAACAATATATTTAAATTATACTTGAATATGCATAGCCTGTTCACTTGCATGCATGTCCTACTGTGAATTTTAAGGATGAATTGCTTCACAGCACCTGCAGCTACAGAGTTCTGTGAGTGTTCTTAACAAGCCTGTTTTCAGTTTGTTAGAAACGTATTTGAAATGCTTTAATATTCATAGCTGTAGTCACCACAGTAAAATTGGTGATCATCTGGTATTGCTAGAGGGTGCACATTGTAAACTGATGTCCATATAATAAGTCTAGAGAATATACAATGCACACAGAGAGAAATCATGAAGAAGCAATAGGAACTATTTGTTTGCTATCTCTTTTTTTCTGCAGCAAATCAATGCTGCTGCTGTTGCCTTAAATTTCGAGAGCTTGCCCACATGGAAAGAGCTCTTGGGAGATGTAGTTTGGGGGGCAGCTGCACCTGAAAAAAGTCTACAAGCTTTGTGATGGCATCATAAATAATGATAAAAGCTTTTCCTTACTACAGGGAGAAACAAAAGAAAAATGAATGCTGGTCAGGGGTGGGGCGGGAATGATGCGTTTACATAACAATGATGCTCATGGGCACTTGCCATGGATAGTACCGGCAATTATGTGTTTACATAGCAATGATGCTCATGCACGCTTGCCGTGGATAGTAGCCACCTCTTCTTTTTTTACGGCTACACCCCTGATGCTGGGGCATTCTCTAGGGGGGCAGGAAGGTTTAGAAGCAAATTTGTATAATGCCTGAACATGCACTTCATGCAGTCTGCAGGATTTAATAGCAGGGCAACATTTAAAGCTCTTCTAGAAGTGGCACTAATGGCGCAGTGCCCTGAGTTCAAAGAGTTTATAGTAGAGCGGCCAGTGAAGAAAACGTGGATACGAAGAAAAAGCTTTTGCAGTCCAAAGAAAGCATTTTCCACAAGAGATTCAGGCTTTGAACTGAGTTACAACACACATTGCCCAATCATACAAGCGGAGTAAGAATATTACATATACACCAGGAGGACACGATTAATGAGCCCCCAATGTGCGCCAGCAAGATGTATAACAGCTGGATCAAAGCTCTTCCAGGGCTAATGCAAAGCAGGCATACAGTGTTTCCAGCTGTGATTCCATTGGATTTTACTGCATGTTCTGTGAACATTGGAACCAGCTTGTCATAGACAATATATGAAGTAAGATACTTTCCAGCTGGATAATCTCCGGAGTGCTGTATTTTCTAGCACTGTCGTAACTTATGTATATATCTTTCTGTTAAAGAACGTCTCCATGCAACAGGCCTGAACCAATATTCTGACTACTTTGTCAAATGCTTTGAAAGGAATGAAAATTTAAGAGTATATGTGGAGCTGTGTTTTAACAAACTCAAGAGGTCATTTGAGCCCGGGCCATGTCCTAGTGGCAGGAATATTTGTGCTAAGCAATGGTCCTACAAGAGTCTGATATCTTACCCAACGTTGTCCGTATAGTTCCAGCAAAGTGAGGAGGCAGCTCGGCATACAGAGCTCCACTTTAATAGGTAACCCACCAAAAAATATCAATGCCTTTTTTTACCTTTACACACATACATGTATATAATAATAGTATGTATATATAATAACAAGGACATCAGCACTATGAGAAATGGTAGCCTTATATATTACAAGCAAAAGTCTCCTTTGAGGGCCCATGCATACTTTTTCATGAGTGCTAATGAACAATTTTTGCACACATGCTCCATTAGGCATTCTATTTTCTCTAATTAATCAGAAAATCCTCAAATGTTCATAAACCATTATTTTAAATATTTTTTATACTACTTTACTATACTACTACTAAAGTCACCTAACAAGTCATATCATGTGTTGGGTCTTTTACATTTTTGGTGAATGAGTCAGAAAGCAGCCGTAATGAATAAAAAATGCCATTGTGATGTTTTTATATAAGTGGACCCAGGACACCTTGCACTCATGCTATGTTCTCAGTCTTTTAGACAGAGAACCTGGTGATCCTGGGCTTCAGTTGACCTGGAAGACTGAGGGCATCTTGTGGCAAAAAGAGGGTATTACAAGGGATGGCTCTGGATTGATTATATCTTTTTAGAGGTTTCATTACACTTTTATGGAGCATTAAAATAAAAAAAATCTGGAGTTGACATTTAATATACATGCCTTCTATTTCTATATGTACACACACACATATATATATATATATGTGTGTGTGTGTGTGTGTGTGTGTGTGTACATATAAAATTTTTTTATATATATGTGTATATATATATATATATATATATATGTATGTATACCTGCACCCAGTACCTGCACAGGAACTTTTTATTTCCCTTTATGGGCCTGATTTAATAAAGCTCTCCAAGACTGGTGAAAAAAAGATTATCATAGGAGAACATAGCTGATCCAGCCAACTTGGAAGGAATCTGGTCCAGAATTGAAATCATTGGCAACTAACAACAAACAATTTTTAGGAAATCAATAGATGGATCTCCCAGTTTGTCCAATGATAGTCTATGTTATCCAGCCTTGGAGAGCTTTAATAAATCATCATTACCTTTATGTGTGTTAGAGTGCTATTCAATATACACAGCAACACACACATGCCACAGATTACCTTGAGTTAAAATGATAATGTTAATGTATGTGAAAATTGAGTCAAAGTGTTTTCTTTGTTATCTTTCTTTGTGAAAACAGATGAAAGAAGAATGTTTACTGTTTGGCTTTATTTCTATGTGTGTATTTGTCTTCGTGCACACTTTGTGGGTGTTGATGTTTCCTGTGTGTTTCCATGTTTGCATGTCTAATGTAGCTGCATAATTATTATCACTTTTTGCATTTACTGATAAATCATGTTAGGTTATTTTTGTTACCTGATTGTAAAAACACATCTTGTTGTTCTAATAAACTGCCTTTAATACCTTTCTAAACTCAAAAATTAGGATGCAGCTCAGGTGTTCACACGTTACTGAAAAACTGCTGAAATAAAAAGATCGGCTTTACATCCAGAGAGTTAGAATTCTTTAGAATGAGTTCAGCAATGGTATCCTACATAACTCCCAGTGGTGGGTCCACTTTAAAGCCATTATCCTACAAAGCAGAATCTGTGTACATAAACAAGTTGCAAATAGACACCTGAAGTTTGTAACTGCAAACACAACTGCATAGACAACCCAAAACCGGTCTCAGTGCACCCTATACCAATTCCTGAATTGTACTCTACAATACTGATACTCGTACAAAGACATTACACTGGACACCAGCCATTCATCAAACTAAGACTCTTTGCCTATAAAGGATTTCAATTACAGCTCAGTAAATGAAAAAGCCATTTATTAAATCATCACTGTAGGAAAACTTTAGCTCACCAAGAAGAAATTTAGTTACCGGACATATGCCATAGAGAAGAACAAGAGCTGGAGACTCGGATGACTTAGCAATAAACTGTGCAGCACAACCACAAAAACTCTACTGGAAGAATAAAACACAAAACAACTTTTTATCTTTACTCCCCAAAAAATACATCAAACTGTGTCTGTAAAAAAATAAAAAAATAAAGCAAAATATGCAGAGGAAAAAGGAATTTTAGGATATCAAAGCTGACCTTGCTGGAATTTAGGTCCAATCTTTATTCTATTTGTGCAGTTCCTGAGAACGCAGCTATCACCTAAAGTCAAAAATTAGGACTTGTTTACTACGACTGTGCAAAGGGATTGAGGATACCCCCAGCTACTAAAGTGCATCTATCTTCAGCGGGTGGAAGACTTCCAAAGAAATGCTGAGTGACCGCTATGGGTGACCGCATCATACACATCGCTTTTTTGTCTTTTATAAAAAGAACTCATTTATCAAAGCTGAACATTTAAATGTGAACATTCCACAGTGCCTAGCTAGCAAACAAACTCTTAACAAGTATTTGAATACATTTAATTTGTTTTTTGGATTTTAAATTTTGCAAATTCTCTAATTGCAAGCAAAATAGAAAATAATAGGTAGCCAAAAAATATAACCCATAACACACTATTGTATAAGTAGTATCTAAAATAAATACATGTCATTTGTTACATATGTTGCTGTAGGACATTTCAAACTACTCACATTATAAATGGTTCAAAAAGTTTCTTTTGATCTGATATCAATTATTAAATGCCCTTTTTCAGAATGTATTTTAGAAATGCAGAACAAATACAAAATCATTGAAATCATCTGCAGAAATAAAATAATACGATGTGCAAATAAATCCGCATCCTATGAAGGGACAAATACAAAAAGCAAAACTGGATGCAGAAATTGCAACTTTTTATTTTTTTTTAAAGTATTGCTTGAGAGAGTTGATTGCTCCAGTGAACAACATGAGATCCTTACCTTTCCATAGCCAGACTGCAACTGAACTGAGTCAGACTCATGTACAAAAAAAATCTGCCAGTGGATGCAAATCACACACACTGTAAGGGGCTGTCTTCAAACTGCAGGCTGGTTTGCAGGGGAAATCAGTTAGGGACAGAGTGTAAATGTACAACCCATGAGAAATTTGCCTTCTTATCTACATACATGGGAGATACATAACGCAGCGGTCGCCAACCTTTCAGACCTCACGGAGCACTAAATTCATCATTTTAAATCCCACGAACCAATAATATTAATTGTTTTAAAAAGATTAATACATTTGTAAATTAATGATCCTCCTAATGGTGCTGACAAGGACTGTGGCGGCTCTGATTCATTGATCAGCTCACGGTTAAGTGAAGTATTACTATTGTTACTATTATCATTAGTTGCATTATCCTTGGTATTACTAAAGAAATGCAAAATATTAGTTTGCTTTTTCCCGCTCATTATGGGTTTATTTCATTCTAAGACCAAACAAGAAATGATAGTTATCAAAGTCAAGCTATTTGATGCCATTAAATATAACAGGTAAAGAAAATACACAGCTAAGGTCACACTTACCTAAAAGAGCATCTGAGAAATAAACAAATAAAATAAAAAAATTGAAGGACAATCGGTATTGGGGGAGTGGGGTGACTGTTGTAATGGTGGAGACAATACTGAAGCGTACGGCTCGGCAATGGTTGCCTTAACACTACACTGACGTCACGCTGCGCCGCCCTTGTGTTTCCGTCTCTAGTACAGTTTGTGAATTTAGTGCAATATAAAGGTGAATATTTTTATTCAGAAAAAAGAATTTATTAAAATATTATTTTTGTTTTATTAATAATAAAACATAAAAAATGCAAATAATGTCCAAACTTTTCTGTGGACCACCAAAATTTTCTCATGGACCACTGGTTGGCGACCATGGCATTAATAGATTCCTTTTTTTCTTTTTTTTTATATGTAATAGCTTTGTTCTTTTAGTTCATACAATATAGGAATATGGACGCTAAATCACCTACTAGGTATGGAATAGTACATTCGGACACTTTGATACATTGTAGCATAACTCCTAAAACTCTAAAATGTTAACAAAGAATGTATTTGCATTTTTTTATTGCAGTATTTTGCAAAGACCTGAATTCAAATTGGATCAGCCTGTTGCAGGGCTGAAGTGGAAAAAGAAAAAAAAAACAGTACAAAGAGGTGTTGATATGGGAAAAAAGAAGAGTAGAAATCACAAACCCAGCACTGTGCTGCTTCTCCTTTCACTCAGTCATTGGCTGGTGCAGGTTCAGAATGATCCGAGCTCAGAGAAAGCTAGATGCACCAGAAACACTCCAAAAGTAATTTAAGATAGAAAATCCTTCACTTAGGTCTTATATAGGGAATAAATAGAGACAACAACAAAAAAGTAAAAAATAGGACGAAGAGAGACTAGAAGGGTTTTCGGCATTAAGTATAGTGACAAAAAGTTATTTTACTATGTATATATTATGTATGCCATTAATACAATGAAAAAACGTACCCCTCCAGTCTCTCTTTGTTCTATTTTTTACTTGCAGTGGAAACAGTTAGACTGAAGGTGAAGATTGAAGCAAAAGTTTCTTTCATTATTTTCCTTTTAATTAATTACTTTTTTTTGTTAACTTTTTAAAAATTGTAAGCAGGGTAAGCTTTATGACTTAAATGAATTATGACTTAAATGAAAAATTTGTATCTTTGGTATGCTATAAAATCTAAAAATTTACATATTTTCACACTTCTTTAGCTAAATCATAACTAATAGTACAGACCCAAAATTAAGTGATCAAGTCTGCAGGTGAACATAGTGGTAGGTGGTACAAATATAGCTGCTATACTAGTTTTAAATACTAACTCAGAAATATAGAGATATAGAGGCTGGATAGGATACACTTTCATCAGCGAAGCTGGGTAATCCAGCAAACCTGAAATGGATCTGGTCTAGGATTGAAAACAATTGCTAACAAATAGCTAATGGCCTTTAGGAAATCCATTCCAGGTTTGCTGGATCACCCAGCTTCACGGATGAAAGTGTATCCTCCTCAGCCTTGGAGAGCTTTATTAAATCAGGCCCAAACCCTTTGTTATGCATGTTACACACAAATAATAAACACACTATTTAAAAAAAAATAAAAAAACTCTTCCCCTGAGACTTCTACTTCAATGTAAAAGATTACAAAAACAAAATAAGCAAAAACATGCAAATTAAATAAAATTATCATTGTCTCATAAACAATAGAACCAAAAATTAAAATGGTTGTCCTGGGGACAAGAACAGGCTATGCACCAAAAAAAGCCAATGAATATGAAAATGCAGATAATTAAAAATGCCAAAAAACAACTAAATGAGTAGAAGAATAATAAACTAATGCTTGGCACCAATATGGAGACCTCAAATGGAGAGAAATTATATAAAAACATAATAAGGTAATAAAACATTTCTCAGCCTTTATTTTACTGCTTGTGTGCCAATGGGGGGATATTCTGTTCTGGAGATTGTTTGGAGAAAGACAAATCTCCAAAGTTAAGGAAATTACCATTAACGTATTCCTTTGTTAGAAAGGTCACAGGTATAGGTGGCACCGATAAATAATTCTTGGCTCTTTCCTTGGTGACAACTTTAACATTTTTCAAATTCCCTTCACTTTCTGAGAGGAAGAATCCCATCGGCAGGAGCACAGCAATAATAACTTTAAAAAGTTTTACCCAGTACAAAAAGTCATAGAAAAACTACCCAACGGAGATGAACAAAATCATGTTTTTTGTAAAGTGGTGAATAATAACAACCCCTGTCAGTGCTGATATCTTGTCCCAGCTGCAAAGATACAAACAAATATATAGAAATCTTCACATGAGGTTACATCAACAAGAAAAACCTGACAGATGTTTTACCTCTTTCTTGCCCTATCCAAATCTAGGATACATTTTGTAGTTGAAGTTTGGCATTGTTAGACCCCTCATAGGTACATCTTGGGTGAATATATACATGCAGCCCTATCCACATTCTAAAAGCCTGGAAACCTTTCAATTAGACCTGGGAATCTCATATTTTCTCAGATCGGAAAGATCCAACAAAATCTGTTGGCAATTTATTGGGTTGTTTTCTACATGTTTTTCAAGCTTCACGAACATGTAAGCCAAGTTTCAGAAATGACCATGGGGAAAGCTGAAAATAGGTTGTTTTTCATACAACATAACATTTTGATTAAATAAATCTTTCTGTACCAATTACTCTCCATGCATTTAATAATAATTCTCTTGCAAGAACATGAGAATTTTTTTTCTAAGAACAGTTAAGCTACATTACCAGGCAGAAACCCGAAGCTGTACAGTCCTTCACCTCTCTGGTTTCTCAGATACAGAACATGGCTCTGAATATATTATACCAATAAAGTAGAAATAAACCTTAACTGATTGATACTTAGGGGTCTGTTTACCAATGCAGCTGTTCTCAGCTGGGGTTTATTGGAACCCTAAAGTTTCTAAGAGTTTCATGGGCAATGGCCGACTGACCTGATCCGATGGTGGCGGCATTAATTCTGGATCCAACACCAATCCTTTCATTCTACCTGTAAGTGTAGGATTCAGACTATCGCTACAAGGTGGATATTCTTCTTAATGAACACTTAATTTGTTTTAGCAAGGGTTCCCCAAAATCTGAAAAACACTTTGGGATGCATTTGTTAAATTAAATTTATTGTTAAAAAATTGGTCAACCTTGGAGCCAAATCATTGATTTTCAGATTTCTTAATGTTTATCATAAACAATTGACTTTTTGAATTTAAATTTCATATCAATAAATATTAATTATTGTTTTTATCCTTTCTTGCATTTCAGTTCCTCTGATCCCTTGCAGCTTCCTTGAAACACTAAATGACCACATGAACTCTAGGAATTGTTGCATATCATTTCTTTGGGAGAGTGGATGGTGAAATTAGAGGGCTTTGGCTGTATGTGTGTACAAATGACCATTTTTGTAGTCGGCTTAGACGAACATGTGGCATGCTGTCAATAAATGAAAACAAAAATAAGACAGGAACAGAATGTTGTCACCCTACAAGAGAAATAGCTGAAAGAAGAACCTTAATGGAAGGATGGCCAGGTATAAATTTATTGAAGGCTGAAGATTTCAACAATTAAATTAAAATAACATGTTAAAGCTTATATGAGATTTCAGCAATTGGGATTTTATACATTTTATGTAATAATAATTATCTTTCACAACCGTGAGCCTTTTTCCTAAAATCATCTAAGCTATGTCACCAGCCCAGTACAATGCATTCCACGTCCTCGATTCTCAGACACAGAACATGGCTCTTTTCGTTCCTGGCCATTAAGCACTTTGGGATCAACGGGTCATCCTCTGATCTTGGTGTTTTTAAGAAATGTTTATTTTTAACTCAGGAAATATAAATTGCCTTTAATCAAGCCTCATGCCGAGTTACATTGTTGACTTTTCATTTTGCTTCTACAGCTGTGCAAGGTCTTGCATTGCTTCTGGTAGGACAGATTCTTTTCGGTTGATTTCAAAGAGCAATAGGCATGCACTTGACAAAAGAACATTTAAAGGCAGCTCTTGTTTAAAAAAGTTTTTTTTCAAAAAAATGAACTGTCCAGCAGTTTTTATTTTAAAATGCAGCTCTTGCCTGCAAAGTAAGATGGTTTCTAACAATGTGCAAGTACTCAATGTTTGTTCACAGTAGAAGTCTGACAGGCTGCCAAGATTTCATATTAATCAGGGGGAGGGAGATGTGATTATAATGCCTCTGTTGTGAAGTTTGAAGATTATTTTCTTCACAGTGCCTGTAGTTGCAGATATTAGTGGGAGTTTGTCTTGGATGTTCCTTAAGAAAATTTGAATTGAAATGTACCTCACAGTGGGAAAATGTAGCAAAGGTTCATAGAAATGCAATAAAGAGAAAAGAGTCTCGATTCCTGAAATGTTTCACCAGTAATGCTTTCTCAGGGAATTTGGAGACAGGTAAGGGTATTATTATTATTATTATATTATTATTGTTAGGTATTTCTAATGAATAAAAGTGTAGTAGGGATGGGAGTAGAGTTGGCGTCTTGGAGCCACAGAAAATTCTGGGATAACAGGTGTGGTTGCCAATAAGTTTGCACAGTAAGGATTAAAAAGAAGCAGGTGGAGGCAATCCATCCAGCTTCAAATTGCTCACTGCGTCTTACCTGTCTCCATCTCCCCTGAGAAAGCCTTTTCGGCAAACTATGTCAGGAGTCGAGACAATCCTTGTTTTCCCACCTCTTAGATTGTAAGCTCTTCGGGGCAGGGTCCTCTCCTCCTGTGTCACTGTCTGTATCTGTCTGCAGCCCCTATTTATTGTACAGCACTGCGTAATATGTTGGCGCTATATAAATACTGTATAATAATAATGATGATAATATTATTTTCTCCTTATTGTATTTCTGAACCTTTGCTACATTTTTCCCACCTTACAAGTAGGGTACATTTACATTTATGTAAGTGGCAGGTGAACTCTGCCAAGCATATTTGTAAACACAATATTACCGTATTTTTCGACGTATAAGACGGAGGAAAATCTAGAAAAAAAGATTCTGAAAGATTATTCCCCTTCTGATTACTCATGTGCCGTTCATACCGGTATTCCCCTTCTGATCACTCATGTGCCAATCAAATTCCCTTTTTGATCACTCTATGCCTTTTAAATTCCCTTTCTGATCACTCTGTGTCATTCAAAATTCCTTTCTAAACACTCTGTCATTCAAATTCCCCTTCTGATCACTCTGTGCTTTTTTCCACTGTACGGCAGTTAGGACAGGGAACAGCAGGTGGCGCTGTGCCGGCTTCTTTCGCTCTGCTTTACAGACAGGAGAAGACACGTGCTGCTGCCAGAGAGAAGAGGAGACAGACGCTGCTGCAGCCAGAGACACACGCAGGATCGGGTATCGGGTGAGTATATTATTTTAATTATTTTACCACACCTTTGTCGTATAGGACGCACTAACTTTTCCCCCCAGTTTTGGGGAAGAAAAAGTGCGTCTTATATGGCAAAAAATACGGTATATTTGCCAAGAAAAACTTTTTTTTCCTTTAAACCCTTTGGCTCTAAAGCAAGAAAAAACTATTGATTTTTTTTTCTATTTTAATGTACACTACAGAATGCATGCTATGTACAATTTACCTTATTCTTCACATACTATGAATAAAACTCCCCCAGGCCAATGCAAGGAGTTACATAATGAGTGGTCAGTGTGGGGCCCAGAAGAAGCGGCAAAGGAGATTATGTAAACTGCAAATAGAGCAGGGATCAAAGCCCTGACTTGTCACCTATGGAGGAGTAACACCCTCAAAGAAGTCTACCTAATCTGCAAACTTGAACAATATGGTGAAAGTCCATCCGTCCCATGTGGAACTTACTTGACCTAATTTGGTAAAGTTATGTCCACACTTGTCATGAGGTTGCAGCACATTTACCATGTTGCCATTTGCCAGGAAACTGATTCCTCTGGGGAAATGCTACATATAGGACCTGATTTATTAAAGTTCTCCAGGGCTCGAGAGAATACACTTTCATCAATGAAGCTGGGTGATACAACAAACCTGGAATGGATTTCCTAAATGTCATTAGCTATTTGTAAGCAAATGTTTTAAATTCTGGACCAGATCCATTCCAGGTTTGCTTCACTGGTGAAAGTGTATTCACTCCAGCCTTAGAAAACTTTAATAAATCAGGGCCATGGTGTCTCCCATTGGCAGCCTAATAGAAAATGGGCAGTGAGCAGTACTGTAGATGTTCTTTAAGAACCAACGTGGTGGTGTGGGCGAAAGGCTGCCAAGGTGCCAGCCAGCAAGAGCCGTGTGGGATCGATCGATCACGAAACTGAACCTGCTTTAATAGTATGGGCATATTTAGTTTAACAGTATTAAAATTAGGTCCCGTGCCCAGTTAGATAAGGACTATGTAGTAGGAGTAGACAGAAAGCATTGAAGGCAAAGTGTTTCGATATTAGTTATTTTCAGAAGGTCCGTAAATATTGTCCCCAAATTTCTCCTGGACAGGTTTGCTTGGAAACCTTTACATGGGATTCTAAATCATTTGCATCCTGGGATTTGTTAGGTGCCTTACTAATAAAACGTGCAATGTTAAACTTTATATATTCAAACAATTTATTCGTTTACAAAATTCTTAAAAAAATAATCTTCATAAAACATAGAGCTATTTGTGCATATGTTACAATTTTATCAAAAAAGTGTCTGTAACCAATCATATAGTTTTGAACATTCCATACAAATTAGAGTTTAAATTCTTAACGCGTTTCACCCGAAGCTTTACATGGAACTAAAAGCAAAATGATAAATAATATATAAGATGCAGTCTGTCTGTAGCAGTAGCTTTTATTTCTTTGTGCCCCTCTGTAACATAGCCATGTTATCTGTTGATCCTTCTATCAAGTCTGATATTACAAAATTGTCTATAACTGAGCAAGTTGTTTAGCAATAGTTGAGATAAACCATTTAACCCTGACAATAGTCATCTGTTATTCATTTAGGTTAAACATTCATTGCAAAAGGAGAAACAAATGTTGCTGTAACTGCCTAATAAGTTTTACTTATCCTTTAATTTGTTATTCATTTCTCTATCGAAATCTACTACTTTGTCTAACACTCTCCTATGTCCAAGGGCTACATTCCTCCTCCATAATTACAGGGCAGTGATTGTAGCCACCCTAAGACAGTAAGTACATTAATGTCCAGATTACCAGGTTGAAATAAAGTGAAAAATACCTAAAAATAAGATATCTAAGAAATGGTGTGGTGAAACATAATTAACTTTTCTTTTGGGATGTAGATACACTTTAAAATAGTACTGTCATTTAAAAAAGAGAAATATATATATAACTGCTACAGGAGCCACGTTCAAAAGAAGGACACAAAATTAACCCTATGTAAAATTTATGTTAAAAAATAATATACTTGGCTTCTTTTATTATCTCTACATCATGTGGAATGTCTATTACAATAAAAACGTTTGATGCTATTAGTCTGCTTCAATACCCTTCTGTTGGACAGTAATGACAAGATACATTTGTAATGCCTGAATTACATCTTTAAAAGTTTTTTTTTTCCTTTTCTTCTACTGAACAATGCAGGAAGCCGGCTGACTCAATCGCAGGCTTTGTTGTTTAATGATTGAAAGAAATGATTCCATGATACGTGACATGAAATAATCGTTATTCAGTGAAAATATGACTTTAGTAAGGAAATAATCATACTTTCTGAAAGAAAAATTAAAGCTCATTGTTGGTGCCAAAATACAGCTATTGTTTATGCAGAAATAAGAAAGGCTGAACTGACTCAGGGGGTTGGGGAAAGGGAAGAGCAGGGTAGCTTTAGGTCAGTGCCAGTAAAACCGTCCTGCATTTGCTGCAAAGGATCTGATTTATTAAAGCTCTCCAAGACTGGAGAAAATAGACTATAAAGGGAAAATTTGGGTTATCCAGCAAACCTGGAATGGATCTAGTCCAGGATTGAAAACATTTGCCAACAAATAGAAATTTAGTTTTAGGAAATTCATTCTAGGTCTGCTGGATTACCCAGGTTCTCCCATAATTATCTAGCTAGCCCTTATTCCAATTCACTATTCTTCCAACAGAATAAAAAGACTTTTCCAGTATTTGAGAGCTATAATAAATCAGGCCAAATACATAACTGTGTTTGTATGTTTTATTTTTTTATGTTGGAAGAATAGATGATTTGAATGAGGGCTAGCGTGGTCTATCTCCACCATTTAGCTTTCCCAGGTCTAAGTCGATTCCTATAGGTTTTCTGTGGTGAGATCGTTTTCTAAACAGCAGTCACCAAATGGTAGAAAATGTTGTGGGACGGCAGCTCTGGCTGGTGCGCCCCCGAGCATGGTGAGGAGAAGGACCCTGCATGGGGGACGCGCCGGTCAGAGCCGCAGACCATGGTCCCAGGATAGTTCCCAGGCTCGGGGAAGTGGGCGGGCTGTGTCCCTGGACACATCCCGCCCACTCTCCTATTGCAGGCTCTATGATGGGAGAGTGGGCAGATTGTGTCCAGGGACCTTTGAATGACATGCGGCCCCCGCGCATGTGCAGTCGGTAGCCCGAGATTTAGGTGGTCTTTGGGACTGAAAAGGTTGGCGATCACTGTTCTAAATGAGCCAGAGGTTGATGTCATTAAGATAGGATGGACCAGCACAGGTTCTTTTACAGCGGTAGATCATCAGTACCTAAATGTTGTATTTAGGTAATTAAATTTTCCTTCACATGGTAAAACTTGGCTAGCTGGTGTGGGATGGTCAGAGAGGGTGGCATGGAGGGATACATTTTATATTTGATGGGTTTTATTGTTGGTACCCAAGATTTCTTGGTCTTGGAGATCTGTAATATATGAGCTCCAAAGCGCTTGTGGACTTTTGTCTAGGATGGCAGGGTTCAGCCTCTGAACTTGATGGGGCAATCTGTACATACCCTTCCATTTCCCCTATTTATGGCCACTTTTGTATATTCTTAGGTAGAAATAAATCCAAACCTGTTTTACTGGGATTTCACTACAAATTGGAATCATGATACTCCCAGTGGCTTATTGGTGTCCCCATATATTTCATGTCTAACAATGTAGTCCATCATTGATTACATATCTGGATTAAACCAAAAAACAACCTCTATTTCAAAAAAGGGAGTCAAACATTCCCTCTTGGGAATCTTCCAGGTCCATGTGTTTCAATATCACTAATTGTGATAACCAGGCAATGTTAGAAGTAGTGTTGGTCGAATATCTCACTATTTGACTTGACAGCCATTCGATCGAATAGTGAGAAATTCTCCGAGTGATCAAATGATGAATTCGAACACCATTGAAGTCAATGGTGCGAGAATTCAGGTTTTTTTAAGGGTCTTTTAAGTAATCTGATTGCTCTTGCAGCCCTTTACTAGTTGTAAGTGTTGTTGGAGTGAGTTTCTCTATCCAAAGATAGTACAGTGCTGCAACAGCCGAGCTGCACTTCTTGTACAAGTCCCCATTCATTACCTGTAGTGCCTGGACATTGTACTGGAACTGCAGAGGTCACGTGGGAAACAGTTTCACTAAGATCTCCGGGCACTATAGGTAATGAATGTGGACAAGTCCCCATTTATCACCTATAGTGCCCAGAGATCCCCCAATGACAGGAGGATTCCCATAGCTGGGGAAAGGAAATCATAATGTCATTGTGGGAAAACCTGTAAAAAAAAAAGTTAGTTAAAAAACACAAACATTTAATAAATTACTTTAAAACAAATTTTTTTTAAACACATTTTTTACATTTGTTTCAGATTTTTACTGTCGAATTCCGTGTTTTTTGGTTCGGGTCTATCCAAGTTCGAACAACCAGAACCACAGGAACTCGAACACCAACACTCGTTAGAAGGAATGTCAGATTCCATGTTTAATAAATAGAACCCAAAGTTGAATCATTAGTAATATTTAATTACCTTGTTTCCTATAAATGGGGGATCATAAAAATAACCTTATATAAAAAACTACCTAATGGACAAACAAACAGAAGTTTTAGCAAATCAGAAATATACGAATCATCACTTACGACTTGGAAATGGTGCATGCATATCATTTATCTAGAGGGGATTGTGTTTATTTTAATTTTCTTAAAATCCAAATCTTAAGATCTGTTTATACATATCAGGTCATCATTAAGGCGTCACAAGGCACAAGATTTTTCCTAAAACGCCCATCGATGTTGCTATACTGGCCAAACAGCCACAATAACCTCTTTCACTCACAACAAGATAAAGGGTGTAACCCGTTTAGGTTCCAGCCAGCATATTAGAAAATGTCATCCAATGTTGATGCATTGCAGGCCAGAAGTATGTTGAAAGATCTAACATGACTGATAAAGTGAGACTGAGGTTGAGATCCCAGATGGCTGTTGATCATTTCCTGAATAGGGAGGCTATGTCATGTGTTACATATACACTCCTCTTACTCACACCATCATTGCAGTAGACTGCTAGCTCAAAAATGACAGAAAATCCCTCATAGGAAACCAGGACTGATAAAGCATTAACCTTAGGGATTAACAATCATATTTCCCATTTACAGAAAATGTTGGTTCCCCTTGTGATTTTACAGAAGGATTTACCACAATCAGGTCTCTGCTGGCCATTGAGATGCCCCAACTGGAGTTAATGATGAACTAGAACTAGGAATTGCATACAGCTCTATTTTTAAAGCAGTGAATCTGACATTCCCTCAAACATTCCCTGGTGGCAATCAATTACTGCCATTGAAACACATGAACCTGGAAGATTCCCACCAGAAAATAATTGAGGGAATGTCAGATTCCCTGTTTTATAAATGGAGCCCCTTGTACAGTGTGTGCTGGGAGTTGGGAGGGCTACTTAAGTTTATAGATATTTAGTTGACTAGTAAATGAATGTGTATAAGAAGTTAGCCAAAAATTCCCCTTTTGAAATCGTGGGAAGAATTAATGCCCTTTGAATGGTACAAAAAACGGCATCAGGTTGCAAATAATTTAGGGCAGTTGCTGTGCAAAGGATGTGACTGGGCAAATACAAAGTTTTGAATCTTGCAGACAAAATTAGCAGCAATTGTGTATCTACAGCCCAATATAGGTGACTCCTAAAACAACAATGAATTCTCATGAACAACCTATCATTCTTCTGTGACATGACTGAACTGTTGCGATCCTCAACATACGTTGCAAGACTTCCCCCTTCACACAGAACTTGTAGGCCTAATGACCTAATAATATCATCAGTAAATCTCATTTTATCAGCAAGCCAGTTAAATATCAGGTAGGTGGCAAATGTGGTCAATACTAGTAAAAATGTCACCTCCATATATACTAAAACCATTACTATAAAAAAGTACCTTATAGAGGTGGTCCCCAACCTTTTGGAACTCGTGGACCACTAAATCTATGGACTCCGGACCGCACATGCGCCTGGAGCCATGTGTCACTTAAAGGGAAAGAAAATTCCCCCAGAGTGACGTCATGATGCCAGAACCCACCCACTAGTGGGCCGCGGGACCCCTGCTTTATAGGGTCCATAGTTGTCCCACTAAGTGTCCTAAGCCATTACTATATATCCTTTATACATGAGTGTAAACCAAAATGCAAATAGAAAAGTATTATTTATTTTTAGGTCATGCTAGTAGATGGCACTCATGTAGTTGATGGCGCAGTAGAGGGTGCTGTGACCTTATGTAATATATGTGTAAATAACTGTCGTATGAGACATGGGGCTGATTTATTAAAGCTCTCTAGGACTGGAGAGGATACACGTTCATCAGTGAAGCAGGGTGATCCAGCAAACCCGGAATGGACTTCTTAAAAGTAATTTGCTTTTTGCTAGCAAATGTTTACAATCCTGGATAAAATCTATTCCAGATTTGCTGGATCACCCAGCTTCACTGATGAAAGTGTATTCTCTCCAGCCTTGGAGAGCTTTAATAAATCAGGCATTTTATTAGAGTATGTTACACACGTTACATGAGCACATAGCACCATCTACTGGTGGCCATCATGAACAAAAGATCTTTAAAACCAAGTGACCCAACAACTAAAAATTACTAAATTCTTTAGCCTGTAATAGGAGGGAAAAAGATAAAGACATAAAGTCCATAAAATGTTTTATGCACTTTATGCCTTAGGTTTATAGTTGAGTAAATGCTGTTTATCAGTAAGTTAAAAGTAGGTATCCCAGTTTATTCTCCAATCAGATTAGTTTTTATTCCAGTATATGCGGTAAATATGGGCTAATAAAAATTATATCAATATTTTAAATCTTAACAGGTTGCTGCATCACATAATATTTTAGGAGTTGTTAAGACCGCCCCAAAGGAACATTTAGAAGTATGCTAGGCTTTCACCATCTACTGATCAGATGGTCAACTCAACTGCACACAGCTTACACCAACTCAGGAAAGTGTTTAATTCAGTCTGTGCTTTGTTAGCAGGTTGGTCTCTGGTCCTGCTCTGAATTTTTGTCTCTTTGACTTCTGTCTGCCCCTTCCTTGGAATATTTCTGCTAATTGCTTGGACTGTGTTTTTGCTCAGATTGTCTATGTTTATCCCAATCACCTCGATATCTCTACTATTGTCTGTTTATGCTCCGTCTACCTGTCTGCAACCCTAAGCTCTGTTTAATATCAATTTTTCTGCACCTGATCTGGCCATCAGCCTGCTGACTCACTGTCTGCTCTTTGCTCCCAGCATCTGTCTGAGGACTTTCATATCTCCAGCAAATGTCCTGTCTGTTAGCCAGCTGCCCCCAGGTGACACATCGGGTCCACCAAAATCAGTGACACTTCATTGGAACACTATGTTGTCAGAGAATTGTGCTCACATTATTTGACCAAATGACTCACTATTATATTAGTTAGTTATTATATGAAACATCAACAGTTACAATCTGAAGATGTATGAGTGAAACATGCATGAAGCATACAACAAAATACTGACTGCTCTTGTTGCTAAGAAGATCCTAGAAGAAAAATATATTTTTATAAAATGGATTCCTTTCTATTCCTTTGTTAACCCTCAGGTATCTATACTTAATCTGCACCAAATAATTTAGCCAATAAACTATTATTTTTCTGCAGATTTTTTATTTTTTACCATTTTTTTTCAATAACTTTGTCTACTACTTTTTCTTTGGCTATGTGTGCATCAGATGATTCTCGCCCCATAGAGTCGGGCTCGTATCAGGCAGAAATCTGAGGTCACTAGTGTTGGTATTCAAATTCGGGTTTTCCTTATATTCGACCCGAATATGGCTGTTCGAATTCGGATAGACCTAACCCGAAAAACAAGGGATTTGACGGCTCAAATTCGTGTGTAAAAAATGTGTTAAAAAAAAATAATGTTAAAATAATTTATTGATTGTGTCTGATTTGTGTAACTAAATTTTATTTTTTACAGGTTATCCCACAATGACAGAATGATTCCCATGGCTGCACAGCAGTGGGAATCCTCCTGTAAATGTGGGATCCCCGGGCACTTAGAGGTTAAATGGGGACAATTTTCCCCATTCATCACCTCTAGTGCTCTGTGATTGGCTGAGGAAAGGTAAACCCTGATGACAGCTCAAGCGTCATCAGGATTTTTCTTTCCCTGGCCAATCACAGAGCACTAGAGCTTTTGAATGGGGAGACTTGTCCCCATTTGGCCTCTATTGCCCCGGGGATCTTCTCAGTGAATGAGTCCGCGGTCGCATTCATTGAGAATAGTGTGCGATCCGCGGCACTAGAGGTTAAATGGGGACAAGTCCCCCCATTCAAAACCTCTAGTGCTCTCTGATTGGCTGAGGAAAGGTTTCCTCAGCCAATCAGGGAACACTATCCCTATTCCTGGATAGAGTTTCTCTCTCCATGGATCAGGTCGGACTTCTGTGTTCATGGATAGAGAAACTATCCAAGAACACATACAACTAGTAAAGGGCTGCAGGAGCAATCAGGGGAGCGGAGCTGTCAGCTCTGCTCCCGATTGCTCTTGCAGTTCTTCACAGTCCCGAAAAATAACCCGAATTTTCCCACTTTTGACTTTAATGATGTTCGAATTCAGCATTTGATCACCCAAACAATATCCTCCAATTCGATCAAATAGCTGTCGAATCACATAATGAGATATTCGAATAACACTAGAGGTCACCCAACGCTATTCATAGATATGATGGATCCATGAACAACTAACAGTGCACAACTGCAATATAAGTCAATATAGAGGAGCACAGTGGGGTGCCACTCGCTCGTTCTCCCCTTTCCCTCTCCATTGAACACAATGGTTCTGCGTGTACAGCGCTCATTCATCTAGCACTGTTTTGTTGCTGGAAACGATCACGAAAGATCAATTCTAGTGACAAATATTGAACGTGTGTACGCTGCCTTTGTTGCATCCCAAACAAAGGTGAATGTTTGCAGATACCATTCCACTGGAGAGCCAATCCAGGCTCACGTCCTCCTGTGCAGGCTCGCATTGCAGCACAGGAGGACTCACGCAATCTGCACAGGACGCCGGACGTGAAGCAGGACTCGCGGGGACGCCGGACGTGAAGCAAGCTGCAGGTAAGTACCGGTACCCGGAGTATAAGACGACCCCCGACTTTGGCACAGATTTTTCGGGGTTAAAAAGTCGTCTTATACGCCGGAAAATACGGTATTTATTAAATTACTTTTTCTTAAAACTAACATGGATTAAAATAAAACAATTACGGTACAAATTTTTGTTTATAGTTTACATTGAAAAAATACCAAAACATTGTCTATTGAAAGTCTTGTCTGTCTCAAAAAATGTTTTACTTTGATATCCTAAATATTTCAATAAGTTATCACCAAATAAGCATTGGTAAAATATTTTACTTTCTCCAGTCCACAAGGAATATACGGGTAGAATAAATCAAATGATTAAAAAATGACAGCGAGTCTCATCACTATCCCCACACTGATTTCCTTATGACTTTATGGCTTCTTGAAATACTCTTTTCAGCTTTAGGGATATAGAAGACACATTTCTGTCCGCCCATACAGGACAGATACAAACAGATGGGTTTGGGTTTTGCATATTGCTTTGCACATTGCTTATAGCAATTTAAAAGGTTGAATGGAAATGTAAATCATATAAATCATATCATATAAATCTCAAGAACTCAGTTGGTCTCTGCTCTGGACTTCCTATGTTAACACCTAAAACTCCAGATGGGATCAGAATGGAATAAAACAGTGCAATGGGATCAGAATGGATGAATCACAGGAAAATTCCACAGCTGGAGTCTCCCCAAAAATTTAAAAGATTATTTTCTACTTTTCCCACCTCGTAGATTGTAAGCCCCTTTGACCAGGGTCCTCCCCTTCTCCTGTGTTATTGTATTGTTTCTATTTAATAATAATAATAATACCAATAAAAGGCTAAGGATGACCACTGAAGTCCCTTGGATTTTACACTAAAAATATTGCTTTTGGATGAACTAACCATTTATCTACAAAGTGATAACCAACATTGGAGGTGCTTATACTTTTGCATGATGCACAATCACTGTAGTCACCCTGTGGCTATTTGATTTACTCTATAGAGAAAGGCAACAGTAGAAATAGTGAAAGACAGCTACATCTGACCGGTATTCATAATGGTGAATAAATACGTAGCATCTCCGTGGTGTAAAAGATATCCAAAATTACGTGATCATATCCCCCCTTATACGTCTCTTCTCAAGGCAGAATAGATTCAGTTCAGCTAATCTCTCCTCATAGCGGAGCTCCTCCATTCCTTTTATTAGTTTAGTTGTCCTTCTCTGCACTCTCTCCAGTTCCACAATGTCCCAAAACTGGACTGCATATTCCAGATGTGGTCTGACCAATGCTTTGTACAGGGGCAGGATTATGTCTCCATCTCTGCAGTCTATTCCTCTTTTATTACAAGAAAGTACTTTGCTAGCTTTAGATATTGCAGCTTGGCATTGCATGTTGCTAATAAGTCTATGATCTACCAGAACCCCCAGATCCTTTTCCATTTCTGACTCCCCCAAATGTATTCCCCCTAGACAGTATGAAACATGCATGTTGTTAGCTCCCAAGTGCATAACTTTACATTTGTCTATATTAAATGTCATTTACCACTTGGCTGCCCAATCAAACAGTACATCCAGGTCTGCTTGTAGATTTTAGACATCCTGTATGGACTTAATTCCATTACATAGTTTAGTGTCATCTGCAAACACAGAAATGGTACTTTTAATTCCAAACTCTATATCATTTATAAAGATGGGAAACAGTACAGGTCATAACACTGAACCCTGGGGTACACCACTAATACCCTTAGACCATTACAATAAAATAGAATATCCAAATTTAAGCAGTCAGAAAGCATTTAGTTGTGTAGGGAGTCCCAGCAAAGGCAATATGGTCCTTACCACCACCAGAAGCATAAATTATCACAAAATAAATATGGCTTGGAATTTTTTGTGCATTTGGATGCCTACAATTTTCTTATGGACACCGGTATTTAAAGTGACAACAAAGCAGGTTCAGCAGCAAGACAATGCAAATATGACTTGGCAAATATATGACAACCTATTATTTTGGTAAGACATAATCTTTTTATAGCAAACAATATTTAATACAAACATTTTTGTAAACCATTTAGTACGGTACCTTGAGAAGTATTGGTATTCCACTGATTTATCAGCTACATAGCAGTCCCTTCCAGCTGTATGGTGGCATAGATCCAGGGAACTTCTTTTCGCCTATGTGCACCAGTATCTGTACGTTGTGATTTCCCTGTGTTCCTATCGGCAGTGCCTGTGCAGCTTCTATGTTTTCTGGTAAATCATACTCAAAGTAATGACTGCAGGAAAGGCATATGTCACTACTCCCTCACCTCTCTAAACATCAGTTGAGCTGGAAGTAACATCAGCCCTGAAAAGGAAACGTTTGGAAGCCAGTCTTCATCCACTTACATGTCTTTGATGGTTCTAGGGTGTGGAATGGGAAATGGAGGGGATTTACCAACCCAAATTAAGATGTGAACTTCATTGTTTGTCTTCCCAATTAAGCTCTGGTGGAGATGGCAGGATAGACAACTCATGCCCTTACCTTTCTATTGCAAGAGATATTTTTTTCTTGAAAAAATAGACTGGTCTCCATGTCTCCTAATTGTTTAGTTAAATTAACTATACAGGAAGGTCTTATTGTTGTCCCTAGAGGGAAGCTTCCTCCTACATAATTAATCTGTAATAAAGTATGGGTGTTACAGCTTATCATAAAGGTCAATGAAGATTCTTCTTTGTTCTCAGTCAAAATATAAAGGTTAAAGCTGAATTCCAGGCACAAATAAAAGGCAGAGGCAGCTCTGTAATTATAAATATGTCAATACATTTATTTATTTTTAATACGTGCAGTTTATTGACTTGTACCTGCTTCTTGGAAAGCTGAATTTAGGCTGACCTTCTTCTGAATTTGGTAATTAATTACTGCAGCTGACCTTCTTCTAATTGTTATGGAAATATTTAGGAAGAAAAGATCCTCAACCTGAAAAAAACTCATCAGCTTTAAAGGTTCCAGTTATGAGATAGGAGCAAACCTTTCCCACCAAATGGGCGCCCTTCGGAAACTGGGTGTATGATGTATATATGACGTGGGAGCCCCCTGAAACTAGGTATATGATTTATATATATGATGTGGGAGCTCCCTGAAACTAGGTGTGTGACATATATATATTTGGGACCCCCCTAAATCTGGGTGTATGACATATATATGACGTGGAAGCCCCCTGAAACTAGGTATATGACGTATATATATGACGTGGGAGCCCCCTGAAACTAGGTATATGACATATTTATATGATGTGGGAGCACTCTGAAACTAGGTGTATGACATATATATATCGTGAGAGCCCCCTAAATCTGGGTGTATGATGTATATATATTGTTGGAGCCCCCTGAAGCTGGGTGTATGACATATATACGACTTGGGAGCCCTCTGAAACTAGGTGTATGACGTATATATGATGTGGGAGCCCTCAGAAGCTGGGTGTATGATGTATATATGACGTGAGAGCCACCGGAAGCTGGGTGTATGACATATATATGACATGGGCGCCCCCCAAAGCTGGGTGTATGATGTATATATATATCGTGAGAGCCACCGGAAGCTGGGTGTATGATGTATATATGACGTGGGAGCCCCAGGAAGCTGGGTGTATGACATATATATGACATGGGCACCCCCCGAAGCTGGGTGTATGATGTATATATGACGTGAAAGCCCCCGGAAGCTGGGTGTATGATATATATGACGTGGGAGCCCCAGGAAGCAAGGAGTATGACGTATATATCACGTGGGAGCCTCCCGAAGCTGGGTGTATGACATATATGTGGGAATACATATAAATATATAAATATATATATATATATGGATCCCAGAACGCTGCAGGTTTTTCATTCAGCTTGCTGATTTTGAGCTCTCTTCTACATTTTTGGAACTATTGAAAGAAGTTGTAGGAAAATTGTCTAAATGTTTTGGAGATAAAGGAGAAAACAAAAAACATCTATATATGATCCAAAATCAGACTTTATAGGAAGACAAACTCCATGATTGAATTTTTCATTGTAAAATCATTTCTGGCACCAGGAACTTCCTGTGCTATGACGTTAGCAAAATAAAAACCTGTTGACTTCCTGTAATGCTCATCAGGAGTTTGTGGGTAAAACAACCAACATTGTTTTGTTGTTAAACATTTCAAGAGTTGCCTGTACAAATACTGTTATCAGCCTTATTTGTGGTCTGTGGCCCTTTCTTTGTGTGTAGTTGAAGGTGTTCGGTAAACATAAAATAATCACGAGAATATTCTAATATATCAGAATGCGAAGCCCAAGCCAAAACATTTTTTTAGATTCCAAATAGGAATGCGTTAAGTGCTTTGGCTCTGTGTATTTCTATAGAAAATTCCCTGTCACCAGCCAGTAGTGGATAGCAACGTGCCATCTGTGAAATATGGACAATGCAGTCCAGAGGGGGAAAGTTCAACTCACAGCAATGACCTGGGTGACACCAGGACAGGAAGTTAGGGAAAATCTTGCCAGTTTACAGCTCCAATAAAATCAAAATCTATATAAGGTATTACATTTCAGCCCTCCTTCCTTAGTCACCAGTTCCAAAAATGAATGTAACATTCACTGAGTTTTTAAAGCTAGACAAAAACTTACCAAGAGCAACCAGCATAATAAAATATAAAACTGAGCAAGGTAGTTTCTTCCCTCCTGCTTCGATCACCCATTCCAAAATATATAGGAACATTCATTGAATGTGCAATCAATCATGATTTATCCAGGCAGCTTTTTCACTACTGTTTGAATGTGTGGGCTTCACCCTCATGGGATTAACCTAGGTAAATGGCCTGTATACTGGATATAGCATGAGCCAGATCAATAGGGCCCTTCACAGACACTCAACTTTGTACTAATTCAGCTAATACAGCAAAACATGAAATACTTTCCGGGTGAGAAACTGATTCCCTGATCAAGGTCTGATTCCCTGTTTTATAAATAGAGCCCAAAGACCACACATTTATCCAAATCCGAAAAAATGATATATGTATCTCTTCAGCATTATACTTTAGAAGCAACAACGTTGTTTTAAATCAAGAGTCCATAGTGGAAGTATAATATTTCCATTGTGTGGTTTAGTGGCTAACACTCTCACATTTGAAGGAAAAGGTTCCGTATTCAGATCTTGCCCAGGCCAAGTTTGTATTTTCTACCTGTATTGGCTTGAACTTCTTCCTACAATCCAAAAACATTTTATTGTTATTGGGCTTTAGATTATATTAGGGACAGTGGACCTTGACAATTCTGATGATACTGGACAGTACGTTCCTCTGAGAGATACCTAATGATTGAATACATTGACACTATATATAATAATTATGATTTTGTTCATAAAGTGGGTAAAGTGGTGCAACAGCGGTATAATATAAAAAAAATATAGCGTGTTCTTGGTATCTCTTTTCCCTGGATGATAGAACTTAATAATGTATGATCATTCACTTGGGATAGTGTGTAAAAAATATTAGTGGAAAACTGTGTTTTTGTTTTTGTTTTTTTGGGGGGGACTTCAGTAAGCTTTAAATGGCTTATCAACTATTCTGGATCTGTTGTTTTTTTGTGGGTTTGTGGGTACTCCCGTTTGCTCCAAAATTCAGTTAGGTTAATTGGCTTCCCCCCTAAAAAGTTGACCTTATGTGTTAATGACATATGATTATTGTTCGAACATTAGATTGTGAGCTCCTTTGAGGGACAGCTAGTGACATGACTATAGACTTTGTACAGCACTGTGTAATATGTTAGCTCTATATCAATACTGTGTAATAATAATATCAAGCGACCAAACATAAAAAGCCCCCCTAGTCACTAATAAAACGGCGGTATTTTCAACCACATTTCTCTAAGCAGTTCAGTGAACAAGTTGATGATGGTAAATTCAGTGATCAGTTTAGGTGAAATCATTACAATCAGTCCTATTCTTCCAAAACGAATGTACAGCAATCTTGCTACTGAAAACATACCTCCTAGGTTTTTAGGATGAGAAACACCTACATTTTAGGTATGTTGGACAAACACTGACTTCTTCACATGAATAATATGCACTACAGAATTCTTCAAGAATTCTGTGCTAAGCTTAGCTCTCTGATTTATTACTGAATATTTTGTTGGAGCCAGACTTACCCATCCTTCCTTCTGCTGCCTCTCTTTGTAGTTCTCTCCATTGGCTTCCATTTCACCTTAGAATCAAATCCTAGCTCCTGTGCTTTGCCTCCAAATCCCTCCACAGCTCTTGTCCCACTTACCTTTCTGACCTGATAGAAAAATCACCCCTTGCCGTTCTCTTCGCTCCCCCAATGACCAACTACTTTTTTTTTTTTTTTGCTGCCATTAAAAAAATGCAAAATTTAGATATTTATTGCAATATAATAATAAAATTATAGCACATCTATTTTATAGGGGCCTACAATGAGACCAAAAAAGAGACAACCAAGAGGGAAGGGACAACCCCCCCAAATGAGCAATGCTGAACTTGGGCTTAGCAGATCTCTAGACAGGCCCAGTGCATTCTAAATACAGTAGGACATCTGCTGTGGGCAAGTCTAGCTACTGTACGTGTCTGTGTAATGTTTTCGTCTGCTTGCTAATCCCTTCTCTTTCCTTTCACTCGCTCTTTTTATTAACTTGCTAACTCCTCTCTCCAGGAAAACATTTAGGCCACTTCCGTGCATGCTTCCTCTGTGATGACGTCTGATCGAGCTTCTCTTGCCCGGCCAGCAGTAGGAAAAAAAGGTCTCTTCTGCAAATATGAGCTCTGTCAGAAACAATAACGGCTGCTCGTGCTGACAAATTGGGTTCTGAAGGCCGACAGGTGTGTTGTGAGTGAATCCGCAGCTCATCGTGCAAAGTGTGACAGCAGTTTTGCACTGTTTATCTGAGCACCAGCAGATTTGGGCTAAATTGTTTGTATGCTTAGTCATAGGAGGTCTCCTATAAAGAAAAAAAATAATATATATCAGTTTTGAGCTATCCTATGAATTTTTGAATTCCTACTTTGCTTTGTTTGTCAATAATGTTATTTGGAGAGCTTAAAGTCACAACAACTGTGCTGCAATACTTACCTTAGCCCAGCCATCCCCTGAGATGATTGCTGTGCTGGAAATTAAACAAACTCAACAGGTTGATTATACAAAAAAAACTGAAAAATACAAAGTCTACCCCTATTGACCAAAATAATATTCTAGTTGTTTGGCTATCATACTAACCCATTGGATTTTTTAGTAATAGTTTTAGGCATTGGCATATACCAAATATTACAATCAGGAGTGATTATTATCTAACAGCAATAGATAAAAGGAAATAAAAGAGTAGTGAGGCTTAGCCCAGGAAAGAAACAATAGGCATGAGCAAAATAAAACAATCGGTATAAGTATACAAAAATATTAAACAAGTCATCTGGTATTCAGTGAGAAATGGTAACATAACACAAAGGTTTAAACAGTCAGCTAATATGCAACATCCCAATAATCAGCAAAGCACAGGTATTCACTAAAGCAGCGGTCGCCAACCGCTTCTGTGGTCCACAGAAAAATTTGGACATTATTTGCAATTTTTATGTTGTATTATTAATAAAACAAAAATAATATTCCAATAAAATCTTATATTCTGAATTACAATTTTTGCCTTTATATTGCACTGAATTCACAAACTGTACTAGAGCTGGAAAAACAAGAAAGGCGCAGTGTGACGTCAGTTTAGTCTTACCCATTCCAACCAATTATTTGACTATTACAACAGTAATGAATACCGATTGTCATCTGATTGTTTTATTTTATTTGTTTATTTCTCAGATGTTCTTTTAAGTTAGTATGACCTTAGCTGTGTATTTTCTATAACTGTTATATTTAATGGCATAAAATAGTTTGACTTTGATAACTATCATTTCTTGTTAGGTCTTAGATTCAAATGAAATAAATCCATAATTAGTGAGAAAAAGCAATTGAATATTTTGTATTTCTTAGTAATATCCTAGTAATACCAAAGATAATGCATTTAATGATAATGGTAACAATAGAAATACTTCACTTAACCAATTAATGATTCAGAGTCCCTGATTTAATAAAGCTCTCCAAGTCTGGAGAGAATACACTTTCACCAGTGAAGCTGGGTGATCCAACAATCCTGAGATGGATCTGGTCCAGGATTCAAAGCATTTGCTAGCAAATAGCGAATGAAACTGAAGAAATCCATTCCAGGTTTGCTTGATCACCCAGCTTCACTGATGAAAGTGTATCCTCTCCAGCCTTGGAGAGCTTTATTAAATCATCCTCCACGATCCTCTTCAGACACCATTAGGAAGATCATTATTTTACAAATGTATTAATCTTTTCAAAAAAAATTCATATTAATGGTCCGCGGGATTTTAAATGATGAATTTAGTGGTCCGTGAGGTCCGAAAGGTTGGCGACCATTGCACTTAAGGATAACTAGATATGTAACCGCAATAAAATTCCCTGTGTGCTTGTTTTGAAGTCAGCGGCCCATAAAGTACTGCTAGTCAGAAAACAGAATTTTTACAGGTTTTTTTTAATATGCAAGAATTTCATAGCTGCTATAGACTTTATTTTATTTTACAAATGTGTATCTAATACTGCAAACAATAATAACTCAAGAAGCTTAATTTGTGTGCACTTTCTATTGCTTCACTTTGAGTTAGTTCTCTTATCTATCTTTTTTTCTTTTCTTATCTATCAGACTAATTATTAAGACTCACTTCCTTGAGGAAACATTTAAGTATCCTCCCAAGTAACTATTACATAACCCGGACTGCCGTAACAAATGCACTTCCTCTGCAGCGCAGATTGCTGATGCCCTGTTAACTCTCTACAACACACAGGGGATGAATTAGTGAGAAATAATTTACACCAGCTTGAAAACGCAAGCTTAGAGCTGCTGTAACCCACATATATTCAGACCATGAAAAATGATCTAATAATTGTTCTTCTCCAAATATTCACCAAGGATCCTTATATACTAAAGTCAGGGCTCTGTTTTGGGCTTCATATTGCATAGACTTTTCTACCAGGTCTGAATAAAATGGACCTATTATTCAACCTGCAGTGTCTCTATGAGTCTTCCACTTATGTTGTAGGTAAAATTTAAATTTGATCTCTCTCTATACCCCATATGGACCAGAACAGTTTTATACTAAGGGCCTATTGAACCAACAATAACTTTTTTAAAGTTGCATGGCAGAGACAATAGTCATGCACCAAAACCTTGCAAGCAGGTAGGATTTAAGGTAGGACAGACAGGGAGGGGGTCTGCCCTTTGTTTTAAAAATAAAGTAGTTTGAAAAAAAACATTTTTGAATAATATAAGGGGGTTATCCACCCTTTTATATGCAATAAAAAAACAGGTGATCAGTACGCTTTAACTAAGCAAAGATCCTAGGACCTTGTAATAAGAGGAGTCTTATACAGACTACAAGGTAGAAGACACAAGTGATCAGAGTTATTTATAAAACAACCATAATAATTATTACTAGTCCCCATGTACATTCACTGGTATTAGGCAAACAAGGACTGCCTCGTCCTTCAACACAGGCAATACCACCAACTCATTGGATCTTGTTTTGACCCAACAAATTGAAAAATGCAAACACAGAGCCATCCGCAGAATGCCATAATCAGTAAGTGCGTTATTCACATCACAACCCAAGTGATTCACAAGGGAATGACAGTACCTTGACATGTTTTGTAAGCTTTAAGCCTTATGACTAAGTACTGTTAGTACAAAATGCATCAAGGCAATCTCATTCTCATTTGGTTCACCGTGTTGTGATATGAATAAAGCACTTACTGAATATGGCATACCACTGATTATTCCTTGTTTGTCTGTATTTTTCAATTTTCACTGAACCAGATGCATTGCATTAGTATCTGCATTCTGAAGGTGGCAAAATCATTGCAAGCAAATAGGAGAAAGCACCAGGTGATGCCAGTTACTATTATTGTGTCATTGCAGGTTTACCCCCTCCATATCACTGCTGAAAGCCCCCAAAAAGCAAAGCTTTGTACAAGTCACTATTGCAACAGGGCCATTGAAGTAGGACCAAGATATTTTCATCCACATAGAGCTCATGTAGCCTGAAGCTATCAAGGAAATCGGCTGTTGCCACCATTTAGCCTTCCTGGAACATTATTTAGACATCACACACTTGTTATTTAAAACATGACCAAAATTAACCCTCCGCTGGCCACTGGACATAAATGCCAGACGAAATATATCTAAAAATATGCTCAAAGGGCAATACACTTCCTGCGATTTACAAGAGTCAATCATCTTCATTTAACCTACCAAACATGCCTCTGTCCTTAGATCACTCCTGTCTCACGTCATCTCTTAAGTGTCCCTGCCAATCACTGCTGAAAAATTATTAGAGGACCATGCATGTTCATTTCTAATATAAGTAACACCACCGCACCACACTATGTCTCTGTATAGCATGCAGGTTTAGTTAACTAAAGCTTTATTCAAACCAAGAAAAGGCCAAGAATACTTTAGCAAGTACAAAAATCCCTGTTGATCCTTATAGAAATGCGGTATGTTTGTCACTTTCTGTGAAAAGATCTGCAAGCAAAAACAATACCATCTATCTAGTCTTCTATTGAAGCGGAACTAAACCCTTTCTAAACTCATCTGTTCCCGTTCTGCTATATTCTTCCTTCATCTCGTCCTTGAGTCAATCTTGGCCCATCCTAATTTACTGGGCTAGGCTGACTTAACTCCTGCACATGCAGAGGAAGCCAGGCGCTAGGTATGCCAGGAACTAATGGGGAGCTGCAAGTTCTGACAGAAGTGAAGGCATGCGAGCAGGTAAGAATGCTTAATGCAGAACAGACATCAATTGTCCATTTTTGCAATAAAGCCCTGCCTGATCCTGTTCTGCTTTAATTCCATCACCTCCTCATGTTTTACAGTTAGGTCCATAAATATTTGGACAAAGACAACTTTTTTCTAATTTTGGTTCTGTACATTACCACAATTAATTTTAAATGAAACAACTCAGATGCAGCTGACCTGCAGACTTTCAGCTTTTTTTCAGTGGGTTGAACAAAAAGATTGCATAAAAATGTGAGGAACTAAATCCTTTATTACACAATCACTTCATTTCAGGGGCTTAAAAGTAATTGGACAATCGACTGAAAGGCTATTTCATGGGTTGGTGTGGGCAATTCCTTCGTTATGTCATTATCAATTAGACAGTTAAAAGGCCTGGAGTTGATTTGGGGGGGAGGGGGTGTATGTGGAAGATTTTGCTGTGAACAGACAACATGCGGAGTTCTCCATGCAGGTGAAACAAGCCATCCTTAAGCTGCAAAAACAGAAAAAACCCATCCGAGAAATTGCTACAATATTAGTAGTGACAAAATCTACAGTTTGGTACATCATGAGAAAGAAACAAAGCACCGGTGAACTCAGCAACGCCAAAAGACCTGGACGGCCATGGAAGACAACAATGGTGGATGATGGAAGAATCATTTCCATGGTGGAGAGAAACCCCTTCACAACAGCCAACCAAGTGACCAACACTCTCCATGAAGTAGGCGTATCGAAATCCAAGTCTACCATAAAGAGAAGACTGCATGAAAGTAATACAGAGGGTGCACTGCAAGGTGCAAGACACTCATAAGCCTCAAGAATAGAAAGGCTAGATTGGACTTGGCTCAAAAACATCTAAAAAAGCCGGCACAGTTCTGGGAAAACATTCTTTGGACAGATGAAACCAAGATCAAATTTTATCAGAATGATGGCAAGAAAAAAGTATGGAGAAGGCGTGGAACAGCTCATGATCCAAAGCATAGCACATGATCTGTAAAACATGGCGGAGTGTGATGGCTTGGGCGTGCATGGCTGCCATGGCACTGGGACACTAGTGTTTATCCATGATGTGACACAGAAGCAGCCGAATGAATTCTGAGGTGTTCAGAGAGATACTGTCTGCTCAAATCCAGCTAAATGCAGTCACATTGATTGGGAGGCGTTTCATAATACTGCTGCAGTAAAGGCCTGGAAGAGTGTTAAAAAAGGAGGAAACCCGGCATCTGGTGATGTCCATGAGACTACAGGCTGTCATTGCCAGCAAAGGGTTTTCAACCAAGTATAAGAAATTAACATTATATTTTCAGCTTTTTATTTTGTCCAGATACTTTTGAGCCCCTGAAATAAAATGATTGTGTAATAAAGGATTTAGTTCCTCACATTTTTATGCAATCTTTTTGTTCAACCCACTGAATAAAAGCTGAAAGTTCAACTACATCTGAGTTGTTTCATTTAAAATTATTTGTGGTAATGTACAGAACCAAAATTAGAAAAAAGTTGTCTCTGTCCAAATATTTATGGACCTAACTGTAGTAACATTAATCAGTTACTGAAATTTCTTCTTTTGCCTTTATCTTATTATGTATCTAGCATAAAACAACCCCCTCCTCTATTTGCACCACAATGTGCAATGTGCTACCATTATGCCACCCACACTTCTGTTCATGGAGTTTGCAAGGCGCAAGTGAATTAGCTTTTATGTGCTGTAACTGCATATTCTTTAATTTATTGCACATCAGATACAATCTGCATGCACTTTTTGCAACACAGCACCCTAGGCAGAAAGTTCAGCACTTAGGGTTCTTCATTGTGCTCTACTTCAGCACAATGGAGCAAATGGAAAGGTGATGATTTCTAGCTATGGTCCTATGTCATCAAGATACCATTTTATTACAATTACAGTCACTTTATAAGAGAGCACATAGATTAGGAGCTGCGTAGTTACATTGTAACCATTTTCTATGCACTTTTAGCAGTTTCCATTATGTCCTCTTTAAAGTGAACCAAATACATTTTGGAAACCATTAATACTGCTGAAGATTGGACTTGACAAGCTGCCTTCCAAGCTCTGCAAACTCAAACCATTCTAGGTGATGTAATGGAAACCTTTTCTGCCTAAAGATTGAATGCCTGGAACCAAGATATATTTAAAATCCTTTCCAGATGTCCACAAGTTTGGGCACAGACACATGAACAATCATTGTAATACTTAAAGTAAAATGCCAGAAATAACCTATTTTTCTACTAAAATTAAAAAGAAACAAAAAGAAAAGGGCTCTATGGCTAAAGTGTCGATAGGTTTAATACTGAAAGTTTATTCAGTTAGATCTGCAAAAGTGGCAAGTCCACTAGCCTAAAGACGTTACACATGTGACTTATGTCCTGAGCATGCATTAATGGTAGACAATTTATTAGAATACAAAGTTGATGTCCATAATGGTCCCGATGCGTTTTGCTCAATAGGCTTCTTCAGGGTAGGTGGATGCTTCAAGGAAGTTGTTTAATTACTGAGACAAAAACATATAATATTTACAGTTTATTCTTTATATAGGGGTATATGCACATGTTATAGAAAATTATTTATAATGTTATGTAGAATTTACCATATTAAGTTCTAATACTTATGTCTTCCAATTTAAAACATAAATACTCATATAGGAATTGGAGCTTCATTCTAGTGGGTGTTACAGTGTCTGTTGGTAATGAGGAATATATCATAGAGAACATGTGTGGGTGCTTCTTCTAATTGGAGAGAAAATGCAAAAAGTGGCAGAGAAAAATCTCCAGAAATCAACTAGTACAATCTGTGGGGATATAAATCTACTAATTGGATTGATAAATCTTACCTTATTCTAGTAGTTTATAATACAGAAATGAGAGATACCATATGTCAAATGTGTAACATCCTGAGAATAGGGGACCTCTGTCCAGAATAGCCACTTTGGTGGCCCTAACTAAATAAATCTTTTAGTATTTAGCTTATCATTATAGTGGCCTTTTTCTTTTAGTTTATTTTTCATTTTAGTTTAAATTACTAAGGCTGGCCACTGACTAGCATAATAGAGGAAGCTGTATATACCTGGACCTTCACTAGTTTTCTGCTACTCAGAGGGGCAACAAGGCACCACAGTAAATTCATTTTGGAGCTTTTGGCACTGAAGTCTTACTATGGTCTTCATAACCGATGACTTCATAAAAGCTATCAATGAAACCAATTTGAGTATATTAGGAATTCTCCCAGAATTCTGTGCTAAGCTTAGCTCTCTGATTTATTACTGAATATTGTGTTGCAGCCAGACTTACCCATCTTTCCCACTTCTCTTCTTCTGCTGCCTTTCTTTGTAGTTTCGTCATTGGCTTCCATTTCATCTTAGAAACAAATCCAAGCTCCTGTGCTTTGCCTTCAAATCCCTCCACAGTTCTTGTCCCACTTACCTTTCTGACCTGACAGAAAAATCCCCCGTAGCCACTCTCCTCCAATGACCTACTAATGACTTACTCATAACCCCCTCACACGCACGGCTCCAAGTTTTTTCTAGAGCTGCCCCAACTCTCTGGAATGGTCTTCCTCGTCATATTTGGCTTGCTCCTACTTTCTGCTCATTTAAAGGGGCGCTCAAAACCCAACGTTTCATCCTCACCTACCCATCTTCTTCTGTCTCCTAATCCTCACTACTAACCCACAATTCCATATCCCCCTCCTATTGTGTGATACTTCCCCCACCTCCTAGATTGTAAGCTCTTCAGGTCAAGGTCCTCTCCTCCTCCTGTGTCACTGTCTGTATCTGTCTGTCATTTGTAACCCTTAATTTACAGTGCTGCGTAATATGTTGGCGCTATATAAATCCTGTTTATTATTAATATAATTATTTTTATTATTATTATTATTAATATTATTATTAATAATAATAATAATAGTGTGTTCTGCTGGGAGGTCTTTTTTTATGGAGAACAAGTATTTCACACCAGCCATCAGTGGCCCACCTATCATTAGTGACAACTTCCACCCCACCAACACTGTGATAGACCCTCAGTTACAGCACCCCTAGGACCATCCCAATATCAGCGATAGAGCACCAGGACCGTCATCAGAAATTTCTGGGCGCCATATAGGCCCCCTCCTTACCTGTTTAAAAGTTTCAGAGTTTTAAAAGTGGAGTTTGTTTAATTGGGAAACAATACAGAAGTACCCCTTGCCCCCCACCTGATGGGGGTCCTGCCACCACCAACCCCACTGAATGTTTACTGACAGACCCCTCAGTAACAGACCACCAGTGACAGACCTTAGTTACAAACCCATGACAGTCAGAGATCAATCGAGGGAAAAAAGCAGTGACAAAAGCAACCAGTTTAGTCAACCCCTGGAAACTTGCCTGGGGGCTTTGCCAAACTTGACCTCCCCCATAAAAGTGACATAAAAGGCAGGTGGGAGGATGGATTGAGGAGCTGGACCAGCACGAGTAGTACTTAGACACCCCCAAAAGAGGGAAGAACAGTAAATTATATAAAAGAAGGATGGGAACCTGTGGCTATGCCATGGCATAAACCTTTCCTGGAGTTTTCAAATTCTTAAAGTGGAACTTTCATTAAAAAAAAAAACACCTATATTTCAAAGCCCTTAATCCCTCTGCAATCTTAGTCCAGGAGGTGCTGTGCCGTCCCAGTTTTCTTCTTATTTTTATTCTGCATGGACTGGACAGCGGCCGGTCACTGGGTATGCATGAGATGGGGAAATGTTTCAAAATGTAAAAAAAAAATAAGAACAGATCTAACTGGCCATGTGTGCAGTTGGCACTTTTTCTCACATTCCAGTAAAGCATGCGCAGAAGGAGAAGCCTGGAGGCTCCGGGTTTCCTATTCAGTCTTTACCTCCAGAAGCGGAAAATACCTCCCCAAAGTTATTTAAAAAAATATTTAAAAAACACCAAATGTTTGCATTAAATAAAAGAGTTAGCCATTGTTTTATATAATGTTACAAATCCAGTGATAGGTCTGCTTTAAGTGAGTTTAAAAGCAGCTTGCAAATAAATTATAACAAAATAAGTTTATGGGAAAAAGTGTTCTTTTGTTGTTGATATGAGCTATTTGAAGTTTTTAAAGCGGAAGTAAACCAAAACAAAACACTTACCTTCAATCCCGCAGATCAGTCTGTCCGTGGGGAGGTTTCTTCCATCAGGTCACGCATTGTCCCGGTAGCTGTCTTTGGTCCGCTGCAGAGGGAGCGCCGACATTTTCTTCTCTCTTCTTCCTGCGTCACCTAAACTAGCACTGCGCAGGCACAAGATCATGTGACGTAGATTGGGGAGAAAATTGCTGATCTCACTGCACATGTGTGCCATTGGCATTTTTTTTCTATTGATAAAAGGAGCATCCAAGAGCCTCCCCGGATGTGTGACGTAGGTATCCGGCTCTGTTCTCCTATTCATTCTTGAGCACCTAGGCAGTGCTGCACCCTTTGTTTTGCAAAAGGGTGTTACTTTTAAGATTTTTTTTTATTTTAAATAAAATGATTGTCCTTACATAACAAAGCACAAGGGGGCGCTCTTTGTGTCTGGAGGAAAAGAAGTTTAATCTCTGGATAAGGAAGGGATTCTTCACTGTAAGGTCTGTGAAAATGTGGAATCGGCTCCCTCAGGAAGTAGTTTCAGCAACTTCTATAGATTGCTTTAAGAAAAAGCTGGACGATTTCTAGAAGCACAGAATATAATTGGGGATTAAGGATTTAAAGTAAAAATAACAGACTGCTGATCCAGGGAACATCCGATTGTCTCAGTGGGATCAGGAAGGAATTCCCTGTTGGAGCAAATTGTACCCGGGGTTTATTTGCCTTCCTCTGGACCAATTATGTCTTATAGGGTTTTATATCTGGGATATGTTTATTTCCCTAGTGGATGAAACTGATGGATTTACGGTATGTCTTTTTTCAACCTAACCTAATATGTAATCATGTATGTCTACCCTTCTATGTAAAGTAAAATTCTGAGTTTAGGTCCGCTTTAATGTTCCTGCTTCCATAACTGTATGTGTTTACTGTACAAAAGTCTCCCTAAGATACAAGTCAGTCTGTATTTGCAGACTACAGGTAATTCCTCTGGGAATTTGCAGTGTCAGCACACTGACACACTACCTGACACACTAACTGACACACTGCCTAAAACATGAACTGAAACACTAATCACCACACTGCCTGACACACTAACTGGCACACCGACACACTGCCTGAAATACTAACTGACACACTAATTTACACACTGCCTGACACACTAACTGACACACTGCCTGACACTGATAATCCCCATTTAGTAAACATGGCCAACAATACAGGGCAGGGAGGGGATACCACTGCAGCTAATGCAGCGAACACGGAAGTAAATCCCGCGGTCTGATTGGCTGCCTGTCATTTTGAAGCACGCTTATTGGATACGGCGCGGTTGGCTGGGTGACGTCACATGCATCCTGCTAGCTGCAGCTGCGTGCCGGCAGACATGGAGGAGACATTGCAGCAAGCCTGGAGGGAGCTGGATGAGCCGGCACTGCCGGAGGGATGGCAGCTATTCACCGACACCATGGGCATCCAGATCTACCGGCTCTATGACGAGGTACGGCTAGCTAGGAATGCTGCTCCCCTTATATCCTATATGTGGTCAGCAGGCAATGTTATGTGTTTTGTCAAACTTTACTCACAAGTATTTTTATTTTATATCTGTTTATTAATTCTAAAAAAGTTGCAGCATCTTATCCTTACTATATAACTGGAGGGAAATATCAAAGCTGTGTGCCTGGCTGCAGCAAGCATGCAGCAAGTGAATGTCAGCTTGTAATCTGCTGACTTGTTCCAGGTAGGTGCTTGAGAAAATATTTGCAGTTTATTTAAACACCAAAAACAGATAAAAAGGGTGAAAAGAAGCCAATTGTATTATTTGCAATTATATTATCATAGGGGTTTGTTCTTTCCCACCTGTTTAGTGTTTGTTTTAGAGTTATTATTGTAATAATAATACAAAAATACTAAAGAATGGGGTTTGAGACTCAGAAGTTTAGTGCAAGTGGTAATTATGTATTGATACATAGTGGATCCATACATAATTAGTATACAATTAATTCAATTATTGTGTTGTATCCCTAATCCTGTTACCATTCACAGGAATGGGATAATCGCACTATACATGAATATTCTAGCGCCATACACTGATCAAAGAATCAAAAGGTAGGACCTAATAGGTCACGTAGGTCCCGACGCGTTTCGCAATTCTGGCTTCCTCAGGGGTTTGATGTTGAGAAGATTTTATGGTCTATTAGTGATTCGTAGGACCTATTAGGAGAGATATAACACAAATATTTCAAACATTGTCACAAACAAATCAAAATACATAAAACATTGCTTAGTATTCAGTTATTGTATCTAGGAATGGATAAATATGCAAAGACAATATGAAGCATTCTATTATTAGTGTGCAATTATAATGCAATGAGCAGGCAGTGGATTCCCTTGTTCGGTGTTGTTGTCTTACTATAACATTATTAACACATTTTAGGTAATTATATATTTTTATCATGAACCCCCAGATTCCCCCTTGTGATCCCCAATCTTTCCCCCAAGGATCCCCAAGCTGTATTTCATGTTCATACGAGTCATGTGATGCACAATGAGACTTCTGGGGTCATCAGGTCCTCGACACCCAGCACTCCGAATATCCTCAGTTTTCCAGGTTGAATGATATTGGGCCCCATTCACCTTGAGGACATCTAGTAGTGAGGAAAACTTTTTTGTAGGGGACTGCTTTGTACTAGTTGTATTTTTTAACCATTTGGTGTTTTAAAAAAAATTCTAGTAGTTGGTTTAAAAAAAAAGTCATTGCTGTTTTTATTTCTTTTGGGATTTCCCATTGCTTCCTATCCCAATGACAATAGGGATCTAAGGAAAGGAAATCTAATGCAAAGCTCACAGAGGATTTAAAGTGGAACTAAACACTATTCAAAAAATTGCAATCAGGCCGATCCTTTTATTGCAGAAGGGATAGGCGATGTCTCTTCTACAGTAAAATAGCCTTACTTACCTGATCTCAATAATAACATTCACCTGTCTCTGTTCCATCACGGGCGCCACCATCTTCTTCCTTTTTCTCTTACATATTTCAATCAAGCTGCAGGGGAAGCCAGGATTGGCCGGCGTAGATTTTTGACCGGGCAGTGATCAGGCAGGTAAGTATGTTTTATTACAGAAAGGACTTTCCTGTCATTCTGCAATATAGCTCATTTTGCAAGAATTTTAAGTGAGACTTTTTTCTTCTCCTATTTCTGTTTCAAACCCACCAGTTCTATCTCAATGAGTGGACAATTGTATACTTGTATACACCTTTGTATGAACTTCTTACACGCAGATATTTAGCCAATAGGACCCCAAGGAGGAAAACCTTAAATAAAATCAAAGCATATAGAATTTTTCATGGGAGTTTTAAGTTCATAAAACCTTTATACCTTCTGCAGTGTGTTACTTATCCACATTAGGATGGATTATCCCTTCTTAGTAAACCCGTCACTAATTAGTATAAACAGCTTTCCTGGTGATGATTAGATTCATAGACAACCGATGTGTTCTATTGTTTTGTAATTTATCTTTCATCTATTATCATTAACATCTTCATCATTATCAGCTAATGAGTCTATCTATCTATCTATCTATTATCTATCTATCCCTCTATCTATCTATCTATCTATCTATCTATCTATCTATCTATCTATC